>NW_024080698.1:3434730-3539632 GCF_003009895.1 Hyaena hyaena
TTTTTTTTTGCTGGATCTCTGTCTGGCTTGGGAATCAGAGTGATGCTGGCTTCATAAAATGAGTCCGGGAGTTTTCCTTCGATTTCTATTTTTTGGAATAGCTTGAGAAGAATTGGTATCAATTCTGTTTTAAATGTCTGCTAGAATTCCCCAGGGAAGCCATCAGGTCCAGGGCTCTTATTTGTTGGGAGATTTTTGATAACTGATTGGATTTCTTCACTCGTTATGGGTCTGTTCAGATTTTCTATCTCTTCCCGTGTGAATTTTGGTAGTGAGTGTGTGTTTAGGAATTTGTCCATTTCTTCTAGGTTGTCCAATTTGTTGGCATATAATTTTTCATAGTATTCCCTGATAATTGTTTGTATTTCTGAGGGGTTGGTTGTAATAAGTCCATTTTCATTCATGATTTTGTCTATTTGGGAAGCCTGTCTTCAGGTTTGTCAATTTTGTTTATTTTTTCAAAAAACCAACTCTTGGTTTCATTGATCTATTCAATTGTTTCTTTGGTCTCTATGTTGATTATTTCTGCTCTAATTTTTACTATTTCTCTTCTTCTACTGGGTTTAGGGTGTTTTTGTTGCTCTGCCTCTTGTTCCTTTAGGTGAGCTGTTAGATTTTGGACTTGCGCTTTTTCTAATTTCTTGAAATAGGCCTGGAGTGCAATGCGCTTTCCTCTTAGGACTGCCTTTGCCTCATCCCATAGATTTTGGATTGTTGTGTTTTCATTTTCTTTTGTTTCCATATATTTTTTAATTTCTTCTCTAATTGCCTGATTGGCCCATTCATTCTTTAGTAGGGTGTTCTTTAACCTCCATGTTTTTGGAGGTTTTCCAGACTTCTTCCTGTGACTGATTTTAAGTTTCAAAGCATTATGATCTGAAAGTGTGCATGGTATGATCTCAATTCTCTTATATTTATTGAGGACAAAACATATATATATTATGTCCCAGTATGTGATCTATCTTGGAGAATGTGCCATGCGCACTTGAGAAGAAAGTGAATTCCCTGGCCTCAGGATGTAGAGTTCTAAATATATCTGTCAAATCCATTTGGTCCAATGTGTCTTTCAAGTCCATTGTTCCCTTTGTGATTTTCTGTCTGGTTGACCTATCCATTGCTGTAAGCAGAGTATTAAAGTCCCCTGCTATTAGCACTTTCTTATCTATATGATTGTTTCTGTTTATGAGCAATTGTTTTAAATATTTAGGTGGTCCCATATTTGGTACATAGACATTTATGATTGTTCTTCCTGATGGATGGACCCTGTAATTATTATATAATGCCCTTCTTCACTTCTTGTTATTGTCTTTAATTTAAAGTCCAGTTTGTCTGATATAAGTATAGCTACTCCAGCTTTCTTTTGATTTCCAGTAGCATGATATATATTTCTCCATCCCCTTACCTTTAATTTGAAGGTAGCTTCCAGTCTAAAATGCATTTCTTGTAGACAGCAAATAGATGGATTTTGTTTTGTTTTTTTTTAACCATTCTGCTACCCTATGTCTTTTGATTAGAGCATTCAGCCTATTTACATTTAGTGTTATTATTGAAATAAGTGGGGTTAGAGTCTATGTGTCCTTTGTGGGATTCATGCTTGTGATGGTGTCTATGGTATCTTCGTTCTTTGTAACACTTCCCTCAGAGTGTCCCCCTCAGGATTTCTTGTAGGGCTGGCTCAGTGGTCACAAATTCTTTCAATTTCTGTTTATTTGGAAAGGTTTTTATCTCTCCTTCTATTTTGAATGACAGGATTGCTGGATAGAGGATTCTTGGCTGCATATTTTTTCTGTTCATCACATTGAAGGTCTCCTGCCATTCCTTCTGGCCTGCCGAGTTTCAGTAGATAGGTCTGTCACCACTCTGATAGGTTTCCCTTTGTATGTTAGGACCCTTTTCTCCCTAGCTGCTTTCAAAATTCTTTCTTTGTCCTTATATTTTGCCATTTTTACTATGATATGCCATGCAGAAGATCAATTCAAATTATGTCTGAGGGGAGTTCTACTGTGTCTCTTGGATTTCAACGTTTACTTCCTTCCCCAGGTTGGGGAAGTTCTCTGCTATAATTTGTTCCAGGACTCCTTCAGCACCTTTCCCTCTCTCTTCCTCTTCTGGGATTCCTATGATATGGATATTGTTGCATTTGACCATATCACTGAGCTCTCGAACTCTTCTTTCCTGTTCCTGGGTCAGTTTGTCTCTCTTTTTTTTGTCAGCTTCTTGTTTTTCTATAATGGTGTCTTCTAAATCATTTATTCTCCTTTCTTCCTCTTCAATCCGTCCATTAGACACCTCCAATTTATTATGTATCTCATTTAGCGCATTTTTAAATTCATCATGCCTATTTTTATGCTCCATGTTGTTTGTAGCCATAGTTTCTTTGATGTCCTCTATGCTTTTTTCAAGCCCAGCTATTAATTTTATGATTATTGTTCTAAAATATTGTTCAGTTATCCTGCTTATATCTGTTTTGAGCAGTTCTTTAGCTGTCAATTCTTTTGGAATTTCTTTGGAGGAGAGTGCTTTTGTTTCGTCATTCTGGTTGGCTTTCTATCTCTTGTTAGTTTTAAAGACTTGGTATGCTCTCTGCACGTGTGAGCGCTGCTGTACCCAAGAAGACTCTTTGACTGTCCTGGGCCTATCCTTTCAGAAAGTGTTTTTTGAATGGTATCTCTTGGTCTCTCTTATTGAGATCTTGGTTATTTTATTTTCCTACCTGTAGTGATATTTGGGACTCTCCAACATGTGTACTTTGGTGTGTTTCTTGAGGTAGCCCTGGAGAAGAAAACAAACAGACAAACACACAGGGAGCAGAGGCACACAAACGCACAGACAAATCCAACAAACATGCAAACCGAGAGGGAAAAAGAAAAAGTTAAGAGAAAAGATGGAGGAGGGAAGACGAATAATAGAAAATAAAAAATACATAAACAAGTCAAAAAGAAGAAAAGAAAAGGAAAAAAGAAAGCCAATGGACAAAGAATGGTTTAAAGCATATAACCAGATTTCCCAGCTACAATTAAATAGCTGGGTTTATGCAGTGCTGGCTGAAGAGCATAGAGAAAGAGAGAGAAGACAGGGCAGGGATGAGGCAAAATTGGACATAGAATGAACAGGCAGAAGGGATAAGAAGATTTTTTCAAAGAGCTTAAGGGTGGAATATGGCTGAAGAGGTGAGAGAAGGATGTTGGTGTTATCCAGAGAAACTATATAGTCTAATCAGTCCTGAGAGAAAGAGATGAAAAGGTAGGTAGGTGTAGAATTTACATCTACAGAATGGACTAAATGTGACTGTTTAAGCAAGCTGGTGACCAGAATTAATCAGGTCAGTGTTCCAGAAACAAGAGAGAGAGGAAGAATAAAAAAGGAGGGCGGCTCTCTAGCAGTGATGGGCATGGTTTGATCCAATGCGTCAGGCGGGAGTTCTGCCTTGACGGTTGTGGGGAGGAGAGTGGCGGTGCTCCAGTCCCTCCCTGAACCAAGCGCTGCACCTCACTTTTTTGAGCGTGTAAACTCCTTGTGCCGGGGGCACAGCTATTTAACCCAGGCCAGGCCTAGTTTCCAAATCCCAGTCTGCGCGCCTCACTGAAATTGCCATTGCCGTAGACACAACCTTGCAGGCGATCCCCTCAGGGCAATTCCAAGCCTCTTGCGTAGCCCTGGGGATTGAGCCAGAATCGCTGCTCCCTTCTCCAGGTTGGGTTGGCGAGCAAGGGCGGGGATTTGCCTGGGGGGTGCCTCGGGTCCGCTGGAGAGGGGGAAACCAGATCCCTCTGTGTCTCGTCACCCGAAATATGAACTCGCGGGCAAATCTCCCAGTTTTAAGCCCTTCACCTTCCTTCTAAGGATCCAACTGAGCCAGGAGCACAGAGGCATGGTACGCACGCGGCTCCTCCAGGGGTCCAGCTGAGCCAGGAGCACAAAGGAGCTGTTGGCACTCGGCCCCTCCAGGATGTGTTGGCGCGCAGGGATTTGGCGCGCACGGTCTTTCTGTGCCCTGAGCGGAGGTTTTTCTGTTCCCCAGCGACAGGGCCCATGTCTTGAGTAGTTTCGGCCTCTCTCCTTCCCCTCTCACTCCCTGCAGACGGGGATCCCCCCCGTCCCTCTGAGTTTCTGATCCCAGCCAATTTTATCTTCCCCAGTTCACACTCATGTTAGAAGCCTTTCTCAGTGGATTCTGTGTCCTTTTTCTCCCAATCTCTTGGATTCTGTAAGGTTTCCTATGGCTTCAGATCTTTTCCATTTGTGATATGGGGGCGAGTGCAATGTACAGAGCTCCCTACTTCTCTGCCATCTTGCCCCCTCCCTGTTTTATTTATTTTTAAGGGAGAGAGAGAGACAGCATGAGCAGGGAAGGGTCAGAGAGAGAGAGAGACACACACACACACACACACAGAATCTGAACACAGGTTCCAGGCTCTGAGCTGTCAGCACAGAGCCTGACGCAGGGCTCGAACCCATGAATTATGAGATCATGACCTGAGCCAAAGTTGGCCACTCAACTAACTGAGCCACCCAGGCACCCCTTATTTTTGCTATCTTAGTGAGTGTGAAGGACTATCTAATTATGGTTTTGATTTGTATTTCCCTAATGATTAATGATGTTGAACATAGTTTCATGGGCTTGTCTATCTTCTTTAGGGGAGTATCTATGCAGATCCTGTGTCCAACTTTTAATTGGGTTATTTGTTTTTTTATTGTTGAATTGGCTTTGTTTGTTTTTATAGACAGAACGCATGAGCCAGTAGGAGGGGTAGAGGGAGGGAGAGAGAGAGAGAGAGAGAGCGAGCGAGCGCGTGAGAGAGAATCTCAAGCAGGCTCCATGCTCAACGCAGAGCCCCATGTGTACCTCGATCCCGCCATCCTGGGATCATGACCTGAGCCAAAATCAAGAGTTGGATGCTCAGTTGACTGAACCACCCATTGTTGAATTGTAAGAATCTTTATCTTCTAGACACAACTCTTTTCTCAGATATGTGACCTGCAAATATGTTCTTTCATTCTGTGAATTGTCATTTTACTTTTTTGGTTGTATCTTTTTCAGCACAGAAGTTTTTAAGTTTAATGATGACCTATTAGTGTATTTTTCTTTTGCTTATACATTTGGTGTTAAATCTAAAAACCATTATTTAATCCAAAGCCATGAAGTTTAAACCTGTATTTTCTTCTGAGATTTATATATTTATAGCATTTGCACTTACATATTTGATTCATTTTGAATTAATTTTTGTGCATAATGTGAGGAAGAAGTCTAACCTCGTTCTTTTGCATGACAATATTCAATTTTCCCAGAGCTATTTCCTGGAAATAATTTTCTATCCCCAATGGATGGTTTTGGCACCTTTTTTGAAACTCCACTGACAATGAATATGAGGACTTATTTCTGCACACTCAATTCTATTTTATTGATCTGTTTTTCTATCCTGATGTCAGCATCATACTGTATAGACTCTTGTAGTTCTGTATTAGCTTTTGAAATCAGAAAGTGTGATTCCTTCAACTTTGTTCTTTTTCAACATTGTTTGGCTATTCCCAGTCTCTTGCATTTCCATAGAAATGTTAGGATCAATCTTTTAATATCTGTAAAAACCAGCTAGAATGTTGATTGGGATTGCACTGAATCTATAGCTCAACCTGAGGATTATTGCCATTTTCACAATTTTAAGTCTCCCAATCCTTGAATAGGGGTGTTTTTGTACTTCATTAGGTCTCTTCTTTCTTTCAACAATGTTATGTAACTTTCAGAGTATAAGTTTTGCATTTCTTTTCTTAATTTTATTCCTAAATAGTTTATTCTTTTGGAAGTTGTTATAATTGGAGTTGTTTTCTCAATTTCATTTTTGGGTTGTTCATTGCTGGTATACAGGAATATAATTGATTTTGGTGTACTAATCTGTATCCTACAACATAGCTAACCCTGTTTTTTTAGTTCTAATAATTTTTTAGAAAACTGATTTTCTATACACAAGATCATGTCATCTGAAATGTACTCCATGCTTTGCAATCTGAATGCCTTTTATTTCATTTTCTTGCCTAATTCAGCTGTCTAGAACTAGCAGTGCAATGTTGCATATAAGTTTCAAACTAGATATTTTTGTCTTGTTCTTGATATTGAGGAAAAATCAGCCAGTTTTTTAAAAACATTTTTTTAAACATTTATTTATTTTTGAGAGACAGAGTGTGAGTGGGGGAGGGGAAGAGAGAGGAGACACAGAATCTGAAGTAGACTCCAGGCTCTGAGCTGTCAGATCATGACATGAGCTGAAGTCAGATGCTGAACTGATTGAGCCATCTAGGTGCCCCAAAAGCAGCCAGACTTTTACTATTAAATTTGATGTTAGCTGTGGGTTTTTCATAGATCCCTTTTATGAAATTGAGAAAATTATCTTCTATTCCTAGTTTGTTGTGTTTTCATCATGGAAGGGTGTTGTATTTTGTCAAATATTTTTCTGCATCTATTGGGATATTCATGTGGGTTTTGTCTTTTATTATACTAATAAGATATATTAAATTGAACTAATATTGCATTCCTGGGAAAACCCTACTTAGTTGTGGCATATGATAGTTTTATATATTGTCAGATTAAGGTTACTAATATTTTCTTGAATATTTTTATATCTGTATTCATGATAAGTTGTGAAGTATTTCTTCCTCATAAACTTTTTGGAGAATATGTAAAGAATAGGTGTTAATTCTTCTATAAATGTTTGTTAGAATTCACCAGTAAAGCAGTCAGTGTCTGGACTTTTCTTTGTCAGTAGTTTTTTTTTTAATTTAATATTTTTAATTGTTATAGGTCTATTCAGATCTTCTGGTTCTTCTCAAGTCCCTTTCAGCAGTAAGTGTACTTCTTGAAAATTTTCCATTTCATATAAGTTATCTAATTTGTTGGTCTACTGTCGTTCATATTTGTGTGCTGGTCTCAGCTTACCAATAGCCAATGTGTGGTTGGACCAGCCCTTGTGGTTTTTATTATGATTGCAAGATGCCCTTCAGCAATCACCATCAAGAAACTCTGGGAAAATAAAGATTTATTACTCACAAGACCCAGAAATTACATAGCACTTGGGAGGGCACATAGCAAAGTAGGGAGTAGGTAGAAAGAGAAAGAGAGTGAGCACATGGGCCTAGGGTTCTGATTTAATTGGTGTCAAGAGTGGGGGCTTAGTGCTTCATAGGCTTGCTCTTTATTGTTGGATTTAAAACATAAGAGTGGGGGGGGGGGCGCCTGGGTGGCTTAGTCGGTTAAGCGTCCGACTTTCGCTTGGGTCATGATCTCGAGGTTCGTGGGTTCGAACCCCGCGTCGGGCTCTGTGCTGACTGCCAGCTCAGAGCCTGGAGCCTGTTTCAGTCTGTGACTCCCTCTCTCTCTGACCCTCCCCTGCTCACGCTGTCTCTCTCTCTCTCTCCTAGAAATAAATAAAACATTAAAAAAAAAGTTTAAAACATAAGAGTGGGAATTTAAAGTGTGGCAAGAATAAAAACAGGTGCCCCAAATGGTCAGTTATTTAAAAAAATTTTTTAATGTTTACTTTTTGAGAGAGAGAGAGAGAACGCAAACGAGGGAGGGGCAGAGAGAGAGGGAGACACGGATTGTGAAGCAGGCTCCAGGCTCTGAGCTGTCAGCACAGAGCCCGACAAGGGGCTTAAACTCACGGACCACAAGATCATGACCTGAGAAACCCAGGTGCCCCTCAAATGGTCAGTTATTGAAATCAATCAGGATCTCTAAAACAAAGAAACCTCAATATGGGGAAGTGTCCTGGTGCTTTATCTATTTGTGTGGCTGGCAGTGTCTTTATTCAAGACACTTTGAAGTGGATGCCTTCACAATCAAAGCTCAAGTCAGGCACTTGTATTACAAACAAGAAAAACAAAAACAACCATTAGGATTTACACTATACTTGTAATTCTTATTTCTGTAAGATTAGTAATAGTGTGGCTTCTTTCATTCTTTATTTTAGTCTCTTCTCTTTCTTTGGTTAATCTACCCAAAGGGTTGTCAATTTTGTGGACCTCTTCCAATATAAGTTTGGTTTCATTGATTATTTTTCCATTATTGATGTCTTTAACTTCCAGTCTCCTATATCTATAATTTTATTTCCTCCACTTGCTTTGGTGATTAGTTTGTTCTTTTATCCCCCAGTGTAGTCAGATGGAAAGGTCAGTTATTGATTTGTTTCTTTTCTTTTCATATAGGTGTTTAGAGCTATAAATTTTCCTCTCAGCCACTGAATCCCAGAAGTACTGTTATGTGGTGTTTTCATTTTTATTCCTCTCAAGATATTTTATAACTTTCCCTGTAATTTCTTCTTTGACTGATTTATTTCTTATTTTTTTATTTAAAAATTTTTTAAATATTTTATTTATTTTTGAGAGAGAGAGAGACAGCATGAGTACGGGAGGGTCAGAGAGAGAGGGAGACACAGAATCCAAAGACAGGCTCCAGGCTCTGAGCTAGCTGTCAGCACAGAGCGAGATGCAGGGCTCGAAGCCATGAACTGTGAGATCATGACCTGAGCTGAAGCCGGACGCTCAACTGACTGAGCCACCCAGGAGCCCCGACTGATTGATTTTTTTTTTTTTAAATGTTTTATTTATTTTTAGGAGAGAGAGAGAGAGACAGCGTGAGCAGGGGAGGGTCAGAGAGAGAGGGAGTCACAGACTGAAACAGGCTCCAGGCTCTGAGCTGGCTGTCAGCACAGAGCCCAACGCGGGGCTTGAACCCATGAACTGTGAGATCATGACCTGAGCCGAAGTCCGACACTTAACCGACTGAGCCACCCAGGTGCCCCCCGACTGACTGATATTTTAAAAGTGTGTTGTTTACTTTCCACATATTTGAATTTCTCAAATTTCTTTCTGTCACTAATTTATACTGTACTTTCAACAGTTGTACTATCTTTTAAAAATACCTAATCACCTCTACTGGAGCTGTGTGTGTGTGCATGTGTGTGTGTGTATTTGAATTTCCATCTGAAGTTACCTATATTCAGCTCAGAGAACTTCTTTTAATATTTCTTGCAAGGTAGAACTGCTAGTCCTGGATCCCTTATTGTTTATCTATCTGGAAATGACTTTATTTCGCCTTAATTTTGGAAAGTTATTTTGCTGAATATAAGGTTCTTTGTTGATAGTTCTTTTCCTTTAGTACTTTGAATATGTCATTGTAGTGGCTTCTGGTCTTCATTCTTTCTGATGAAAAATCAGCTGTTTATCTTACTAGAGGTCTTTTGTATGTTATGAATCATTTTTCTCTTGCTGCTTTCAAGGTTTTCTTTTTACTTTGGCTTTTAGCATTTTTACTTTGGTGGGTCTGGGTGTGGATTTTGTGTGTATGGGATTCTACTTGGAGTTCATCAAGCTTCCTGAGTGTGTTGATTACTGTTTTTTAAAAATCAAATTTGGGACATTTTCAGGCATTATTTCTTTGAATTTTTTTCTGAACAATCATAATTTGTCTATCAGTTATTCTTTCAAGTAAAAATGATATTATGTGAAAAAACTGGCTAGTCCAGTTCACAACACAAATAATCTCACAACTAGTTATCCTTGAGACAACTATTACACTTTGGGATACAACATGTACTTCCCCCCCTTTTTTTAAAAACACAGCAAATGTTTAAAAAGTGTTGAGATTTAGTAAAATGAATAATTTTAATTTTAAAATAACTCAAGGGTTTATTTACAATGAATAACATTGTAATTACAACATTTATTACAATGAATAAGTTTGCTGATTCATCAAGGACATTCCTCAGTGAAATTGTCTTTTTTCCCTTCATATGTAGTGAAGAATATGCTGACTGCCAGTACAGTGTGGTGCCAACAGAAGGTTCCATGCAAACAGTCCAGCAGATTTACCCACCATTGCTTGACGACATCAATACAAATGTTAACACAGTGAGAAAGACAAATTATATCTTAGTATTACTACAAAAATAATTTTGAACTTGTGGACTCCCTAGAAGGGTCTTTCTAGGGGAGTTGTAGGTAAACGTTGTCAATGACCTCAATAATATCAACTGTTTCCTTCTCTTAAAATTGTTCAGCTGTCACTGCTCTACCTTAATAATCCATACCACTCTGAAGTACAAGTTTGATTGGGAGAATCAATAAGTCTATAGTTTTATCCTAATCCTGTAAATCTAATCCTAACATGTTTTCACGCAACTCTCCTGACCATACATGGCATCAAGCTGGTTTTAATTTTTAGTGCTATACTTAAATTCAGTGCTTTACTTAAATTGTAGCTTTCTTGAGTATGACAGCTTTTTGTATGAAGAGACACAAACACAGAAGTAGGCCAGACTGCCTAAATATTGACATTTTAGGAGCTCACTTATCTTTTCTAAGACTTCAGTGATGAGAACAAATGTACATAAGTCCTTTTGGCCATGAGGAGTGTTCATTTTAATCTCCCTTTCCCTGGGTCTGTCCCAAATGGTACTGGATCTAAGGTTCAGGAGATTTAAACTATAGACTCCTTCTTGCTTTGAACAAAAGTGTAAAGAGTTACATTCTTCCTGTTCTGACTAGAGCTTAGAACATACAAGCATGTCATGCATACCTGTGTACTGGTGATGATGATATCATCAAGAATGATAATGACAAGTCTAAGAAGGAGCTGCAAATTGCTATGTACAAAAGAATGCCAACTTGACCACACCTCTTTGAGCAGTAGAACATCTAAGGAGACACATTCTTAACTATCACATATCACACACTTAACTCATCAAATTATTATCAAAATCAAGAACATCCTTTCTTTAGCTGGTAAGATGAGGAGTATAATTAACCTATTAATTATAAGAACAATTAACACACCTGTTTTGGAAGTTTCTTGGGTTCTTCTTCTTTCCCTAAACCATCATTTGGTTTTTCTTTGGTTTTGTCTACTGGGTCTATCAGGCTCAAAGCCATGTACTGGCTGGCACCAGGCAATGGATGACTTGATGCCCTTACTGAAAGAATATATGTACTGAGAACAGGGGTGAGGGGGCCCATCTGCCTATATGCATACCTGTCAGTGGGCCATACATCGCAACATTTTTTTCTCTGAGAGAAAAACCAATACAATAAATTTGACGAAGAATTATGTGACTTTGAAATAGTTTTAAGGAGGTGGGACTGAAAAGTGCGTTTATCGGAAAACATCAACATGAAACTTACAGTTGTGTCCGAAATGTTGGAAGAGGGCAATATTAACATAGCACTTATCTGTTATCATAATTACGGTGATAATTATGATAGACATTTGGTAAGTTCTACAGTAGGTGGTACAGGTGGTAAACAAAACAGATAGAGTTGCTAACTTTTAGAGCCTTAGTGCATATGGTAGGTAAATCTAAAGTCAGAGTTTTGAAAATCAGCGTTTTTTTTTAAATACTTCATTGCTTTAAAATTTTTTAATGTTTATTTATTTTTGAGAGAGAAGAAGAAACACAGAGCATGGGGGAGGGGCAGAGAGAGAAGGAGACACAGAATCCAAAGCAGGCTCCAGGCTCCAAGCTGTCAGCACAGAGCCCGATGCGGGGCTCGAACTCAGAGTGCAAGATCATGGACCTGAGCCAAAGTCAGATGCTTAACTGACTGAGCCACTCAGGCACCCCAAAAGTCAGTGTTTCTTAATTTCAAGGAATATGTGGTGTCTCTTGAAGGAAAAGAAGACAGACACTATTGTCTTACATTATTTTTATGACAATATTTCTTAAATTTACCAACATAAAGCTAGTCATAAAACCCTCATGTGTTTAATACTTATAAAAAATTAAAGCTAGAAGAAGATTTATAAAACAAGCACTGTAAGGCCAAGGAAACTAATAAAATTCAAGTTGACATATGGGATATGCTGCTGTTCTGCTGATCCCACACTTAAACTTGTGGTAAAAATTTGCTCTGACTGTCCCTACTGCAGTCTCTGTTACTGTATGTGACATGATGACTCCATTTTCCCACCACTGGTCTTTATCAGACTATTCTGAAAACTTCACTAATAGAGGTAGCTTTGACAGTCATTTGGCTTTCATGTGGCAGAAGGCATCATTTCATATTCCTGGTATTTTCCCAGTTCTTGTTTAATTATCAGAGACATTTAATTTCTGACACCACCACATCCATAAAAACATATAGACAAATATGTATATACATATACATATATGTATACATTATACATATATAAATACATATAGACAAATCCCATTGGTTAACAGGACATCATTCAGACAGTCATGAATTAATCAATAATATAGTTATTTATTTATTTATTTATTTTTTACAAATAGTTTATTGTCAAATTAGTTTCCACATAACACTCAGTGCTCATCCCCACAAGTGTCCTCCTCCATGCCCATCCCCCCTCCCCCCCACATCCATCAGTCCTCAGTTTTTGTCAGCATTCAAGAGTCTCTCATGGTTTGCCTCTCTCCCTTTCCCCCACCATTTCCACCCTTCTTCTCCCCCTTGTTCCTCCGTCAAGTTCCTCCTAATCCTCCTATACATGCAAACATATGATATTTGTCCTTCTCTGCCTGACTTATTTCGCTCAGCATAACACCCTCAAGGTCCATCCATGTTGCTACACATGGCCAGATTTCATTGTTTCTCATTGCCATGTAGTATTCCATGGTATAGATAAACCACATCTTCTTGATCCATTCATCTGTTGATGGACACTTAGGCTCTTTCCATGTTTTAGCTATTGTGGAGAGTGCTGCTATGAACATTGGGGTCCATGTGCTCCTATGCCTCAGCATTTCTGTATCCCTTGGGTCAATTCCTAGCAGTGCTATTGCTGGGTCATAGGGGAGTTCTATTGTTAGTTTCCTGAGGAACCTCCACACTGTTTTCCAGAGGGGCTGCACCAGTTTACATTCCCACCAACAGTGTAGGAGGGTGCCCATTTCTCCACATCCTCGCCAGCATCTAGAGTTCTCTGATTTGCTCATTTTAGCCACTCTGACTGGCGTGAGGTGGTATCTCAGTGTGGTTTTGATGTGTATTTCCCTGATGAGGAGGGATGCTGAGCATCGTTTCATGTGTCTGTTGGCCATCTGGATGTCCTCTTTGGAGAAGTGTCTGTTCATATCTTCTGCCCATTTCTTCACTGGGTTGTTTGTTTTTCGGGTGTGGAGTTTGGTGAGTTCCTTATAGATTCTGGATATTAACCTTTTATCTGATATGTCATTTGCAACTATCTTTTCCCATTCCGTTGGTTGCCTATTAATTTTCTGGGTTGTTTCCTTGGCTGTGCAGAAGCTTTTAATCTTGATGAGGTCCCAACAGTTTATTTTTGCTCTTGATTCCCTTGCCTTTGGGGATGTGTCAAGTAAGAAGTTGCTGTGGTGGAGGTCAAGGAGGTTGTTTCCTGCTTTCTCCTCTAGGGTGTTGATAGTTTCCTGTCTCACGTTCAGGTCCTTTATCCATTTTGAGTTGACTTTTGTGCATGGTGTGAGAAAATGATCTAGTTTCATTCTTCTGCATGTTGCTGTCCAATTCTCCCAACACCATCTGTTAAAAAGGCTGTCTTTTTTCCATTGGATATTCTTTCCTGCTTTGTCAAAGATCAGTTGGCTGTATACTTTTGGGTCCACTTCTGAGTTCTCAATTCTGTTCCATTGGTCTATGTGTCTGTTTTTGTGCCAATACCATACTGTCTTGATGACGACAGCTTTGTAGTAGATAGTTATTTATTTTTAAAGAAGAATGAATAAGGGAATTGAAAACAGAAAGTTCACAAATTTTCACAGAGCACTCGCGGACATCCGAAAGTAAATTTAAGGAGTCTAGTGTGAGAAACATTGGTTATTCTTTGATGTATTAAAAAGTGTAGTGTTCTTGTTTATGTTTAGACACTCCGGGTTGGGCATTCAAAGGGGAAGAGCACCACAGCAGGCAGGAAAATGCACACATTGAACTGACTGCTGTGGTGCTCTCCCTGCCCCCCAGCCTCACCCCAGTTGAATGTGTGCATGCAGCACTAGAGGCATGGTGTTCTGGAGACCAAAGGGAAGGTTTATCAAGTAGATGAGATCAGTACTGAGCCTTCATAAATGAGGAACAATTCCCCAGGTGGAGAATAAGATGGAAAATTCAGGACAGAAGGATCAATATCCCTGGAATGAGTGTTTGTGTCAGTTTGCAATTCAGTGTTATAGTAAGTCCAGTAAGCAATAATGAGCACCTATGTTTACTTCAGTAGAGGATGCAATAAAGTTCATGTTCCTGCCTTCAGGAAGCTGAGAATCTAGTTGGAAATTCTGACCACACAGTGAACCTATGAGGCAGTATAGTATTGCTAAAGAGTATGACTCAGCATCTAGATGCTACAGGGGTGCCGAGCAGCCTGAGTGGACCAAAAGTGGGGGTCGGTGAGAGCCAGCTTCATGGGGGGGTGGGCAGCTGAAAGAGGTCTAGGAGACGGGAATAGAACAGAAGCAAACCCTGCTGGGACAAGCCTCCCAAAGAGCAGTCAGTGAAGGGTGGGGTGAGCTGAGGACATCCCCAAACTGACAGAGAAACCTCACACACAGGAAGAGCCGGTATGGCTATTAGAGTAATGGTGCCAAGGCTATGCTCAATTTTGGTCATTGAGATCAACATGTTTTACCCAGTCAATTAAATCAATGACCTTCCTTTATCCCTTCTTCTCTACACCCCCAGTGAATCAACAACTGTGTAGCAAGCAGATAACTGACAGGTTATTTGGTCAACTGTAGCTCACAGACCACATATAATTAACATTCTGCCCACAGTAATCAGGTTCCTGGAAAGAGTAGCCATGACTGTGTTTTTGGAATGTGCAGTTTCCTTAGACATTCTGTGTAATGAGTTAGCTAGGAAAAGCCTCGACCGGATATGCTGGTTCAGGTCTTAGGCACCAAATGCTTGCCAACAACATTAAGGCAAGGACTTGGTGAAGGCCTGCTAAAGATGACTTTCAGTTAATATTGAATGACTTTTTGTTTTTAAAATATTTTTTAATGTTTATTTTTGAGAGAGAGACACAGAGTGCAAGTGGAGGAGGGGCAGAGAGAGAGGGAGACGCAGAAGCAGCAGGCTCTAGGCTCTCAGCTGTCAGCACAAAGATGGCTTATGCACAGACAAGCAATCACAGATACCCATTCTTAAAAGAATTGATTAGTGCCAGGTTTTTATGTCGTAAATAACATTAAGGATGTATTTTCCCTTCACTTGAGGGGGAATGGTTATTAGTTTCTCAAATTATACAATAATGCACATTTATTATAAAAAATGTAGAAACTACAAAAAGGAAAAGGAAGGAAAAGAAAACTTCCTATTATCATACCATTTGGAGATAACCTCTGGGGACCTACAATTATTTATACTTCCTTTTAGTATGGGTACACTAGACACACAATATTATATTGGATTCTTTTTGTTTTTACTTATTATAGTGTTTCAACCTTTCCAAGTCATTAACTGGGTCTGCTATACATCGTTTTTAATGGCTTGTTTGTATATACCATAATTTATTTAACTAAGACCTCTTGTTCAAAACTCAAGTTGATTACAATTTTGTACCATTATAGGTCTTCACTTGATATATATTCAGTCTTTTTTTTTTTTTATTAATGATGTTGTAATTTAAGTGCAAATTTCTAAAAGGGAAAAGACTGCTTGTCTTGATTACTTATAGCCCTGCAGCACAGTGCCTGGCTATATGGATTTAACTAATGGAAGACCATATATGAAAGAAAAAAATGCAAATTTTAAGTGAAATTTAACCTTAAAGATTTACTTAAGTGAGATTAAATCTGAGAAAGTGTTGGGTTTCTGATTTTTCATGTAGGTTGCTTTTTGGAAGATGGGACAACATCCTTTTCACTTATAGCTACAAATCCGGTGGAGGGTATAAAAAGGGTTTATTTATTTTCCTTCATAAAAGCAAGAACTGTGAGAGTCTTTTTTTAATTAATTAATTTTTTAATATACATCAAAGTTAGTTATCATATAGTGCAATAATGATTTCAGGAGTAGAAATCAGTGAGTCATCCCCTACGTATAACACCCAGTGCTCATCCCAACAAGTATCATCCTTAATGCCTCTTGCCCATTTAGCCCATCCCCACCTACAACCCCTCAGTTTGTTCTCTGTATTTAAGAGTCTCTTATGTTATGTTTTGTCCGCCTCCTTGTTTTTATATTATATTTTTTATATTATTTTTGCTTCCCTTCCTTTGTGTTCATCTGTTTTATTTTTTTATTTTTCAAAAATATTTTAATGTTTGTTTATTTTTGCGAGATAGAAGGAGACAGAGCACTAACAGGGAAGGTGCAGAGAAAGGGAGACACAGAATCCTAGCAGGCTCTTAGCTCTGAGCTGTCAGCATAGAGCTCAACGTGGGGCTTGAACTCACACACCACGAGATCATGACCTGAGCTGAAGTTGAATGCTGAACTGACTGGTGCCCCTGTTCTGTATTTTAAATTCCACATATGAGTGAAGTCATATGATACTTGTGTTTTGAGAAGGAGTCTTAAATATAAGAACGAGGTCACCAAAAGGGCCCCCATTTTCAGTAGGCAGCACCTCTAAGATTCCTACCATAGGAGAACAAACTGCTGGAATTAACAAGCAGTAGGGCACCCTTCCCCGCTGAAACACATCAGATAAAACCTTCCCTTCGCAAGTGACTGTAAGACAATGCCACTTGATACAACGGAAAGCTTCTTTCTCGAAACAATCCCCTGTTCCTTAGGGAAGGCCTATTTTAATGTTTTTTTTTTTTTTATTTCTAGGAGAGAGAGAGAGAATCAGCGTGAGCAGGGGAGGGTCAGAGAGAGAGGGAGTCACAGACTGAAACAGGCTCCAGGCTCTGAGCTGGCAGTCAGCACAGAGCCCGACGCGGGGTCCGAACCCACGAACCGCGAGATCATGACCTAAGCGAAAGTCGGACGCTTAACCGACTAAGCCACCCAGGCGCCCCTGGGAAGGCCTATTTTAAAAGATGATGGTCACTAGACAATTGTGGCCTTATTTTTCTTCTAAATGAGGCAACAGAACCCCTTCAGCTTGTTCAGTCTGCAAAGAAATCTTTCTCCATCCCTAACTGTGAGTCTCCACCGTGGAAACAAAGAAAGATGATTCCAGGGCAAAGGACAGACTAGCAAAGAGAGGGGGCAGACAGGGGAGGGGGTTTTAGGATTGCCACTCATGACTCAGCAGGAGGTTAACATTTCAAGTCACAAAGAATGTCTGGAGATGGCCCTGCATTGACAAAGCCCCATGCCTGGCATTAAGGTATCCAAGAAGACCAGGAACACCAAGCGCACAGTGTTAACAAGAGCATCGGGGCAATTGTGCATTTGGGCAGCCCATGCCTTTGTTCCTGACAAGAGAAACTTACACAGCCGGTCCGGGGCTAGGTTTGGATTTGTGTGTGCAAAGAAGTCTCCTGCAACGTTTTGATGTTGGAAACATTTGCAGACAGAAGAGAAATAATCAAGGCTTTTTCTTCTCTAGAAACTAGATTTTTGACTATTATATGCAGAAGGAAGCTCTTTCTTGGGTCTGTCCTTCCCTAATGGTATAAAAAGCACTTCTGCTGCTGCTTCTTTTTTTTTTTATGATGATCCTTAATATGCTGATGGAAAAATTTCCCATACCTTCACAATGGTACTCTTTTTTTTAATTAAAAAAAAAAGTTTATTTTAAGAGAGAGAGAGAGAGAGCATGAGTGGGGGAGAGACAGAGAAAGAGGGAGACACAGAATCTGAAGCAGCACAGAGCCCGACATGGGGCTCAAACCCAGGAACTGTGAGATCATGACCCAAGTGAAAGTCAGACGTTTAGCCGACTGAGCCACCCAGGTGCCCCACTCCCAATGGTACTGTTAACATTAACTTGGTCCACGTTTACCCCCAAATGCATTGGCTTTACAATAGACCCAACATCTCAGAGAAATTACAGTTCTGCTTCTGTCAAGAACAAGATATAATCAACAAAAGTTTGTAAAATCATCTATATAAACTTTTAAACATGTCCCACCTTGGAGCGCCTGGGTGGCTCAGTTGATTAAGCTGCTCATTTCGGCTCAGGTCATGTGTTGAGCCTGGGCCTGCTTCGGATTATGTGTCTTTCTCTCCGCCCCTCCCCTGCTCATGCTCTCTCTCTGTCTCTCAAAAATAAATAAATGTTAAAAAAAAATTTAAACATGTGCCACCTTAAAAAAACCTTTTATTGTAAAACAGGGCACCTGGGTGGCTCAGTTGGCTAAGAGTCCGACTTGATTTGGCTCAGGTCCTGATCTCACCATTCGTGGGCTCAAGCCTGCATTGGGCTCTGCTGAGAGCACAGAGGCTGCTTGGGATTCTCTCTCTCCTTCAGTCTCTCCCCCTTCCCCTCCCCCACGTGTACACACTCTCTCAAAATAAATAAATATACTTTAAAAATCCCCAAAACTTGTAATTTAAAATAATTACAGTCTCAGAGGAAGTTGTAAAAATAGTACAGAGAGTTCTCTTTACTCTTCTTCAGCTTCCAATAGCAACATGTTGCATAACTGCAGTACATTATCAAAACCAGGGAATTGACATGGACGTTGGTTAGTGTCACTATCCATTTTGACTATTTGATAGTCTAAAAATAAAAGCATAAAGTCCTAAAAACTAAGAAAAAGAATGAGTTCCATCCCCTGCTAAGATCTGCTATGACCAGGTTTAAGTCCTCCACTCTCCACGCTGCTCAGGTTATTTTGTTTTTGTAACCCCTAAGCCTTCTCTGGGCCCAGAAACATTGCCTCCTATAAGAATGGCTAATCCCTCTGGAATACTCAGAGCAGGCCTCCTTTGTCCTTCACTCTCTGTGCCCAACAGACAACCTTCCAGAAGGGGAAGGTGGAATCTCCGAGGGTCTCTCCTGGTGTTGTCCTTAAATGTTCCTTGTTTATTTTTAACTTTTTAGTTTGAAATCATTATACATTCACAGGAAGTTGCACAAATAGTACAGAGAAGTCTTGAGTACCCTTCACTCAGTTTCTCCCACTGGTTATTTAAGGCTCATCTATCCGTTTACTAGATTTGGAAAAGATAATCAAGTCCTGTTTTTTTTTTGTTTTGTTTTGTTTTCCTGTTTGTTTGTTTTGTTGTTAAAGTAGGAAGCACCAAACCTTTTCTTACGACTTTTGTCCAGTGAAAGAAAATCTATTATAGTTGTGACTGTTATTCAAGGGATTGGGGCTAATTGAAAACGTGGGAATGATAAAAAAAAAAAAAATGACTCACAGATCTTACATTCCTCATTTTAATTTGGCTCATGTAAAGGTGTTTGTTCTACAAGATTTTGACCTAGCGTTGTAGAAAAAGAAATTTGTGCTTTGTGCGTTAGTGGAAAAAGATGCATTGTCTATAGTCTACCCTTCTGCCTTATCAGGTAGAGTCTATGGGAGCTATTTTGTAAATCTTCACAGTGTGGGTAACTGATACACATGCAAGTTATGTCCTGTCTGGTAGAGATGGATTTCCCTCTCCCCTGTGGAAAAGCCAGTCTGTTTCTATTTGCACATTTAATTCAACATTATTTTACTCCATATAATTAAAAAAAATTTTTCCTTTGAAGAAGTTACAACATCTGCCTGGTTCCCTCATTAGATGGATTTAGTAGAATTTTAACATATGCTCATTGTTATATCTGAGAGTCATGATTTAATCTTTTCCTGAAATGTATCAGAATTAAGGCTCTTTCTTTGCATATTTGTCCACTGTTGAGAATTCTTTCTTTGAAAAATTGCACCCATAACACAGTTTCTAGTTTCACTCTCTGTAGAGGTAGAGCCTAAAGATAGATGCATTGGAGAGCTGAATGCTTCCAAATTTGTAGAACTGCCTGTTTGTCCCTCCCCCTCCCCTCTCCCCAGTCATTTACTGGGGTTTTACCCACTCCTAATTCAACAGGATTATTATTTAGCGACTCTCTTCCATCTACACAGACAAGCAATTTTCAAAGCATTTGTCCTAAATTTCATAGAAATAACTTTTTCTCCTTTAACACTTGGATGTCACTAATTTATAACATTTAATTAAATGATGTGATAGATGAGTCTAACCAGCATAAATGGATTTGAGAACAAATCCTGAGAGCTTGTGCTCTGGTCAGTCAGTGCCGCAGGCCAGTTAGCTTTGTGAAAATGCTAAGGGGAGACCAGTTAAGAGAGTATGTGGCAGAGACAGGCTGGTTTTTTGTTTTTGTTTTTGTTTTTTTTTCCAGATTTCTTTTCTTCCTCCTGGGCACACAACTAGATCTCATATCCTAGCCTCCCTTGTGGTAAGCATGGCCACGGGACTGAATTCTAGTCAGTGTAATTGAGGTGAAAGAGATGAATGTCTCTTCAAGGTCTAGTCCATAGAAACGGCTCTGCTGCCACTCTCCATCTTTCCTTCCCCTTCTTCTGGCTTGAGACAGACCATACCTTGGAGGTCAGGGATAAAGACAGCGCAGTCAGAGACATCAGGAGACTCACATTGGGAATTTATGTGAGAAAGATACTAACTTCTGTAGTGTTTGAAGCAGTGTATATTTCTGGGTTTGCTTGTTACAGTAGCTAGCATCATTGTAACGGATCTAGAGCTTCTGCCTGATGGTCACAGAGGAAGCTGAGTCTTTCAATGTGGATTTCTAGTAAAGGTAATAAATTAGTAAATTAGTTGGATGAAGTTATCACATAACTGAATATCCTTTTCAAAAATATGTATTTAAATTCAAGTTAGCCAACATACAGTATAGTCTTGGCTTCAGGTGTAGAACCCAGGGAGTCATCTCTTATATATGACACCCAGTGCTCATCCCAAAAATGCCCTCCTTGGGGCGCCTGGGTGGCTTAGTCGGTTAAGCGTCCGACTTTCGCTTGGGTCATGATCTCGCGGTTCGTGGGTTCGAGCCCCGCGTCGGGCTNTCATGATCTCGCGGTTCGTGGGTTCGAGCCCCGCGTCGGGCTCTGTGCTGACTGCCAGCTCAGAGCCTGGAGCCTGTTTCAGTCTGTGACTCCTTTTTTTTTTGCCCCCCCCCCCCTCACGCTGTGTCTCTCTCTCTCTAGAAATAAATAAAAAACAAAAACAAAAACAAAAACAAAAATGCCCTCCTTAATGCCCATCACCCATTTAACCCATCCCCTACCCACCTCACCTCCAGCAACCCTCAGTTTGCTTTCTATATGTAAGAGTCACTTGTGGTTTGCAATCCTCTTTGTTTTTATCTTATTTTTCTTTCCCTTCCCCTATGTTCATCTGTTGAATTTCTCATATTCCACATATGAGTGAAATAATATATCTTCCTTTCTCTGACTGAGTTATTCCATTTAACATAATGCCCTCTAATTCCATCCACATTGTTGCAAATGGCAAGATTTCATTCTTTTTCATCACTGAGTAGCATTCCATTGAAATAAACTTTCTTTAAAAAAACAACTGATTTAGATTCCTCAGGTCTTTATTCATTCCACAAAGATGTATGGAGGACCTATTGCATATCAGGCACCACTCTAGTCTGCAAATATGCAGCAAACAAAATAGACAAAGAGCTCTGTTCTCCAAGAGCTCAGGGGAGAGCAAATTTTGCAAACATGCAAAATTAATAATGTTAGAGAAGTTGGACAGTGATATATGCTATGAAGGAAAGTCAAGAAGGGAAGGTGGACAGAGAGTTAGGGGAGAAAGAGAGAGCTGTCTATGGTTTTCAGCACCCCAGTCAAGGAAGGCCTCAGTAAGAAGGTAATATCTGAGCAAAGACTTGAAATTGAAGGTAGTGAGAGAGCGAATCACATGGTATCTAGAGGAAGAATACAAGTTAATTTCTACTTCCATTGCCCGGTTTCAAAAGTCAAGTCTGGGTTGGGGTGGGAGGAAGACCCCTAAGCATGGCTGCCTGTGATGCTTGCTTCTTGTCTTGCCCTCTAGACTAGCATTCTGGGTAGGTTCAAGGGCACAAAAGACCTGGCCCCAACACAAGGGGATTCTGAGCTGCAGGGAGTATACCATGCACAGGTGTCTTTGTTCAGCCCGCACTGCCAGTATCCATCAATGTGGCTGTCATCACCCCTCTTCCCATGGCATGGGCCTCCTGTAGGCATAGACCCTTTAGTTTGCTTGCATTCCTCCCTCTAGTCCAAAGCCAGGCTCCTTCCATCTCTGTTTCATGTCTGTCCTGGTGGTAGCTTGATCAGAGAGTGTAATTAACTTGACCAAGGTCACAGCACTAGTAAGCATCTTTATTCAGTGCATAGGCCCATTGGCGCATTGTCTCTGATTCCTACACCCTTCATGTTCCCTCTTTCTACCTTTTGGATAGAATAGGTGTGGCCCAGGGACAGAATTATTTTATACTTTTCAATTTTATGATGTTTGGCATATAAGCCCCCAAACTCTAAATTCTATTTAAAACAAAGGGCCATCTTATTACAACAATCAATTGCTCAGTCACTGAGATACTCATGTGTATTTGAATAGACAAGAGAATAAAAACAGATAGGCCACATATACCTGACACTTAGTTTTAGAAGGCCAATTAATGGATATGTTTCAGTAAAGGGAGGGAGGTTCCTTTTTACCTCTCTTATTTAAATGGATTTATTCTTTCACAGAATGGTTCTGTGGGATTTCTTTTTCACATTAGTCATAGTTTGCTCCTTGTCCTGTTTTTTCAGGAAATGCAGTTTGGATCCTAAAGACTGAGGCTTGCCACTTGGCAAGGGATTAGGCTTGGCATCCATCATGATGTTGGAGAAGTTTTCCATGGAGGGAAGAAGCCTACTAAATGTGAACTCTTAAAACCACTCTTTCTGTTCAAAAGGACTTCAAAAGACAAAAAGTGGCATTTGTATAATGACCTTCTGGGAATTTTGTTTCAAGTTTTACTGCAGTTAAAAATCAACAATCTCCTTCAATGATCTGTTCATGATTCCAGGACAGGGCTGATTCATTGGTTAGGAGGAAGGACACGTGGGAAGCTGACCTGAAAGACTGGTCTCTGGAGCTCGAAGGGTGGAAGGCAAATTCCCGCCACCTTGAGAGAGGAGGTGACATGGCGGGGGAGGTCCAGGTAAGTGAGGCCTAGGGGGCTCTGCTTGCCCTTTGGAAGCCTTGGCCACAGAGTGATCCTCCCTCTCCAGCAAGGTGAAGAGCTGGGGGAGGGAGCCTTAAGTGAAGTGGGCAGACCCCCTACTATTCCAAATTTCTGAGCTCTGAAATACAGGTAACCATTGGCCCTTTCCCAGAAGCGGGGTGGTCTCTGTGCCCCCCTTTTCTAGCAATTCCCCCAAACCACACCACACCAGCTTTGGAGGACACAAAGATGACTCCATCTCTCTGTCTGAAGTTTTGTTTACGCTCTAGTCTCTTCTTGAAAGGCACTGAGCTACACTTAAAGGTCCATCCCATTTTCATTCACAAAAATCTTAAGACCAAAGTAGAATAATTCTGATTGAAAGCTGAAAGAGGGGAGGGAGGCCAAGGATATCAGAAAGATACTCTGGGTGAGTTTAAGGCATAACAAAAGACAAAAGCAAAAAAGTTTGCCTCTCATTCAAAGGCACACATTTCCATAGCACTAAACTCCCAGAGAAGCATAGGACATTTGAACACTGACTTACAATTAACATAACATATCTTTAATAGATACTTTAGGAATATACAGAGACAATCTTCACCTGATCATTTTTAGTATTTTACAACAGCTGTTGGCATATATTATAAGCCCTATCTCGATGACAACATTTCTATCTGAGAAAGAAAATCTCAGGACAGTTGAGCCTTGAAACTGGGGTTAAGGGTGCTGACGTAAACAGTTGATTAACACATATTTTATGTTATAGGTATTATATATTCTATTCTCATAATAAAATAAGCTAGAGAAAAGAAAATGTTATTAAGAAAATCATAAGGAAGAGAAAATACATTTATGTTACTGTTCTGCGTTTATTGAAAAAAATTCACGTATAAGTGGACCCATGCAGTTCAAACCAGTATTGTGAAGGGCCAGTTATATATAGCTTTCTTTTTGTTAATTTTTTTTTTTTTGAGAGAGAGAGAGAGAGAGAGCAAGTGAGCAAGGAGCAGAGATGGAAATGGGGCTCACCAGAGGCGGGGGTTGAGGTCATCCTATGTGGGACTAGAACTCAGGAACTGTGAGATCATGACCTAAGCCGAAGTCAGATGCTTAACTGAGAGCCACCCAGGCACCCTATACACAGTTTCAGATGGAGGTAGACTGGTGAGTGTGTGTGTATTCTTTTCCAGTTCTCTATATATTCCACATACCCTTGCTACCACATTCCCCCCAGGAAGTCTGTTCTCTACTTCATGTCCTCAGATGATACATATAGCACAGGGGAAAGCAGAGCACCTGCAACTCTGTTGGGTTTTGTCTTCCAAAGTCTAAGCCTTGGGCTTATATGGCAAAGAGAAACTCCCACTGCCCAGGGATTATGCTGTGCTCCCCATAGTTCCCCATCTCCTAGCAATGAGATGGGTCATGTAACTCGCTCTGGTCCGTGGGCTGTGAGTGGAAACAAACATGAATTCATTGATGCAATTGTATGTGTGCACGTTTTAACACCATATACACTATACTGCATATATTTGTTCTGCAATTTGGTTTAAAAAATCTCAAGGGTACATCTTGGAACTTTTTCTATATCGTAACAAAAACCCCCATCTGATCCTTTTAAATAGCTCTCATATCACAATGCGAATATACCGCAATTTCAACTCTTCCCTTACTGATGGACATGTAGATGGTTTCCATTATTTTGCTATTTTGCATTATAAAAATACTTTTGTGTGTGCTCAAAGAAATCTAGCAGTACAATTGCTTCGCAGAAAGGTATGTACTTCTGCAATTTTAAGACAATGATTTTAAAAAATTATTCTTTTTTTAAATTTTTTAATGTTTTATTTATTTCTAGGAGAGAGAGAGAGACAGCGTGATCAGGGTAGGGTCAGAGAGAGAGGGAGTCACAGACTGAAACAGGCTCCAGGCTCTGAGCTGGCAGTCAGCACAGAGCCCGACGCAGGGTTCCAACCCACGAACTGAGAGACCATGACCTAAGCGAAAGTCGGACGCTTAACCGACTAAGCCACCCAGGCGCCCCTTTAAAAAATTATTCTATTAAATTCAATTTACTAGTATTTTACCCAGGATCTTTACAATTAAATTCATCAGTGAGAATTTTCTAATTCTTCTAATGTCATCCTTCTCCTGTCTTTCCTCCCTCACTTCACTCCTTAAAAAGTGGTATCTAGGGGCGCCTGGGTGGCTTAGTCGGTTAAGCGTCCGACTTTCGCTTGTGTCATATCTCACGGTTCGTGGGTTCGAGCCCCGCGTCGGGCTCTGTGCTGACTGCTAGCTCGGAGCCTGGAGCCTGTTTCAGAGTCTGTGTCTCCCTCTCTCTCTGACCCTCCCCTGCTCACGCTGTCTCTCTGTCTCTCTCCTAGAAATAAATAAAACATTAAAAAAAAAAAGTGGTATCTAATTGGGTCAGTTTCCAGGATGTTGATGGTGCCAAGTTTATTGGTGTGTTTCTCTTTCTGGCACTTCGCTCTTTTCCCAAGAGGAAGAGAGGGAAGCCACACCAGAGCTTGCCTCTACTGGTGGGCAGGCCCTCTTTACTTTCTTCCTCCCACTAAGTAGTGCCACATGTTTACCCCTCTAGGCATCGGTCTGGAGCTGGTAGAAAGACCTGAGCTTAGAAGGAGAGAGGCCCTAGCTTTGTGCCCAAGTCCTGCACCCACACAGGGTTGCTGGGTCAACCTTCCCTAGGGCTATATCCTAAAATAAGGAAATGCCATCTTGCCCATTGCCATTGGCGTGTGTGTGTCCTTCTCTCTTCAGGAACCATAGGAAGAGGATGACCCAGCCAAAGCAAGATCCAGGCCCATTCCTGAATATCATTTCCATATGATCAAAATCTCATCCAGGAGTATTGTCTTTGCCAGCTTTTCATATAAGTATCTATTCTGAAGAGTGATTTTAAATTTCCAAGTGGAACTTTATTGTTTAGGTAAAATATTGTTGAATTTGTCTTAATTTAGTTATTAGAATAAAGTAACAGACTAAAAGGCATCAGTTCATTTTAAAACAATGGCACATTGCAAAGTTAATGGAAAGTGTAGGAGGGAGGGGTGCTTAGAAAACAGATCTGCTTGGGGTGCCTGGGTGAATCAATTGGATAAGCAGCTGGCACCTAATTTGGGCTCAGGTCATGATCTCATGGTTCATGAGATGGAGCTCTGTCAGCACAGAGCCTCCTGGGGATTCTCTCTCTCCCTCTCTCTCTGCCCCTCTCCTGCTTGCACTCTCTTTCTCAAAATAAATCTTAAAAAAACAAAAGAGACCTACTTTATTCCGTTTAACATTGAGATGTGTGCTGGTAAAAAGCCATTCAAGGCCAGGGAGGATTTCATTGTGACATTATATCTGGTTCTAAATGAACACTATACAACTGGGATGACAGAAAATTTCTTTCTGGAGAAAATTAGGGCCAACAATTGATCAACACAGGATATAAGTAAGAGGGCAGGATGTTGATATAGGGTGCATGGGTTCAAATTCTGGGTTCACCATTCACTAGTTGTGTGGCCTTGAGTTGCCTAGTTACCTAATCTGATATCTCAGTTTACTGATCTGCAAAATGGGGACAATCATAGTATTTTCCTCCTAGAATTTTGTAAGGATTTAAAAAAGCAATATATTTAAAGTACTTAGAATAAAACACTTTAAGCGCTTTTAATAAATTCTAGTTGTTATTTTAGATGTTGGTTAACCGTGAACATAGTAATTATCAAGAGTAGAACAATTATGCCAACACTCAGCTGTGACTTACTTGCTCTCACTCACCCCCCTTCCTCTTCTGAGGAACACTTCTGGGTTAAGTCCGCCTCTGACTCTTTTTCACACATATATGATTCCATTGATCAATATTCTACTAATCCTCCCGTTCCAGTTCTTGCAGTGGGCTTAGGAAAACTGCTTTTCTTCTCTTTATTGACCTCTCCCCCCCGCCAAAGATTCTAATCATGATCAAAAACACAAGTAGTGTCAATGATAGACTTGTTCAAAGAAAAACGATTCAACCTGAAAAAACAGCACAAAGGTCAAATAACAATGGAAGCGCTGTCACAAGGCAGTATACCACTGCCAAGAGTGCCAATTGACAATGGATGCTCCGAGTCTGGAAACGTGGAGAAAAATTACTGGGGCTGGAATGTCCACGGAAGGCTTTGTGAAGAGGGAAGAGCTTGAGCTGACTGTGAATGACCTGGGGATCTGTGGCTCCCAAGTAGTGTAATCCAGATGAGGGGAGTGGTCCGAGGAAAGACATCTGTAGTCAGAGGCAGGGACCATAGTGTCTCTGCTGGAGTGTTTATGTTGTGGGCAGTGGCAAAGAATCTAGAAGTAAGGATGGGAGTCATATGATAAGTGTCAATTATTGAGTTTGAGAGTAGGATACAAATGATCTGTGAAATGTAAATTCAAAACAAATTCATTAAAGTTCAGTACAATGGTATACCACAACTGTGCGAAAGGTATTCTTATTCCAGACCACTCAACAAACAAAAAGGAGGTGAATTTATCCCATGGCTGGCTGAACTCAAGTCAGAATCAACTATATAGTACTGCAAAAGGACCTAATCTTCTGCTCCCTTGTCTGTCTATAATTTAAGTAATTAATGTTTCACATTTTCATATGAGCTTATGCATGCAGGCACATACATATAATTGACAAAAGCATAGCATCATCTGCAATTACTTGCATGTAAGTGGCAAGTGTCCCTGGAATGGGAAAATGCACCGGGTGAAGGTGAGGAGTGCCTAGTGTGACGATGGAAGGCAGGGCTTTGGCTGTGTGAATGCTGTGTGCTCTTTCTAACCCCTGAGACCCAATATTAGTCTGGCAGGGTGTGGACAGCAGGGATCACTGCGGCACTGGCAAATGTGGGCGTCGGTGTTGTACTACTTCCTTTCTGAACACAACCTGTTTTTTGTACCATTGAATTTTTGTTTGTTTTTTGGTGGTGTGGTTGCAGGTGTCCTTTGCAAGGTCAGTGGTATACAATCTTATAATTGTATGGAATGACTTCTGCTCTGAGATGCAACCTTTTAGTACTTTTAAAGTTATGAAGGCATTAAAAGAATGTAGGAAATAACTCTGTGGATGAAGTAGATTTTTTTTGTTGTTGAAGATAGAATTGTTCAGTTCTATTAGTAACTATGTTTTATTAGAAATTTGATTCAAAAACCTACAAATGATCTGGTCACTTTTTGAATTTTATAATTGAAAACACACTTTAATACCCCAACATACTAAAACAATACTTGCCTGTGGGATCTTTTTATTAAGGATTTAAAACATGCTTTTCATAAGCACAATTTTATTTCTGAGTGACTGTAAAATCACAGGCATGTATTTTGAGCTCTTTGCTTACTTGATACAGTAAGAATAAGGTTAAAAATGAAGCAGAATGGAGAAAAGAATACTATAGGAATACTCATATCTAATAGATAATGGTCTTTTAGGTAAATGCAGCCTGTCCTCCAAAACTGCAGCTCACTGTCTCACCTGTCTTAGCTTCACATTCGCTCCACCCCCGAGCGATCTGTAATTGCTCCACCTCTGTAAGCTTCTTTCCCTCAACCGCAAAATGAAGAAAATAGCTTTTCACAGCGTTCAGGTGAAAAGTAAACAAAATTACGCACGTGTAAGTGCTGCATGCTGAAAAGCACGTACAGAAGTTAATTGTAATGTAATGAGCTGGCCTCCCCCCCACCTTGGGCGCCTTCCTCGCCCCTAACCTGGGCTCGTCAGTGTGTTTATCTGCTTGTTAACTTAGCTAATAAATATTCACCGCCGTTAAGTTTGCCAATAACAGCAGGCATGGGGGACAGTGGCATCCGCCCTGTCCCCTAGCGTGGGGCCCTTGCTTTGGGTCCGAGGTGGTGACCTTGGGTGCCTTAGGAAACCCGAACACCCTCAATCGCCACCTCGCCCCGGAACTTGCCTTGGAGCCCCGCCCCTTCGGCCCGCTGGCCCCGCCTCCGCTGGGCGCACGCTCTGTGGGCGGGGCCGGCTCAGGGAGACGTGCTGTGGTTGGCCGCGTCCGAGCAACCCGGGCAACGCCGTGGTCAACATGCCGCGCGTTTAGCTCTCGGGTCACAGAGAAGTCGAACGTCTGGAATCCTTCGCGCCAAGCGCCAACCCTTTGCCCGCCGGGGTCGGTGCTTTATCAACCAGGGGGATGCGCGCCTCACCCGCCCTAGGGGGTCAGAAGGCCCCCAGAGGATGGGAGGGCGGCTGCTGAATAGGAACCTTCTTGTCTTTCATCCGACAGATTGCCTAGTAAGTGGGATGCCATCCCTTCCACGCCAGAACCTTCGAGGTGCCAAGGTTTCCAGCAGGCTGTGGAGGGAAAGCTTGGAATTCTGCAGCTTCCAACTTGGATTGCTCTCCACAAGAGCTCAACGATCTTCCCAGGTTCACTTAACTATGTGGTTCTGGGGTCAGGCTGAGACACAAGGTACCCGACCCCTCCTACCGCACAGCTCTAACCCCTGTACCCCACTCCCAGCGAAGCTCAGCAGCTCTGGTGGAGAACCAGCTTTCCTGCTTTCTGACTCACCATAGGCAAACAGTGATAAGGTGAAGTTCGCTAGGCTTTGGAATTAATACAAGAACCAGGAGATATTTATTTATTTATTATTTTTTAAAGACAGAGAGAGATCATGACCTGAGCCAAAATAAAGAGTTGGACGTTTAACCGACTGAGCCACTCCGGCACCCCCCCCCCCCCCAGGAGAAATTTATTTTTAAGAAATAGAACATGCATAGTCCAAAACAAAGGGATTTGCTTGTATCCAGATTTCTACAACTTTCTGTTCTGGAATATCCTCTTTCTCTCTTCCTTTCTTCTACACTTACATGGTTTTAAGAATCACCTCACTAGGACAAGCCCTATTTTCTTTTGCTCTTTTCATATTGGGCATAAAGCTTAATTAGGTTTAGTTTCCACTTGGTAGAGTTTTCCTTTAATCTTCTTGGGACCTCTTGGTTTCTTTCTTCTCACCAATGACCTTCCTAAAGGTCATTATTCTTAGATCTTCTTTTCTTGGCTCCATTTTCTCACCTGTGGGCGAGTCCATTTCACTGTCCTTGCCTCTGCCCACATTATTTGAGCAGATGATCACAGGCCAGCCTTGCTCCCTAAGAGCAGGAAAATGGAGGGAGGAGCAGATTAAGGGTTTCTGGGGGAGTTGCAGGAGGATACCCAAGGGGCTTGACCCAGCTACCTTTTTCCTGGGAACAATTATAAATCAAAACTCACATAAATCACAAGATATATCCACCTAACCTAGACTTCATTTTCAGCAAGGACTAACAATGATATAGAAGTTTTGGGTGTTTATAATAAAACAAGCATACCAGATATTTAATCTGAATTAATGGACTTGAAGTGCATTGTGCCTCTACCTCTGACCATGTAGGACCTCTTCGGCCATGGGAACTTCTGCAAGGTGCTTACCTCAGAACAACTGTGGGGGGCATCTCTTGGCAGAAGCAGTACAGGCTGGCTGCATTTGGAGCCCCTGATTCCCTTGGTTGGGGAACCTTTAACTTCTGCTGACTTAACCTTTCTGTGTTTCCCCTGAGCTCTGCCTCCCTGCTCTTGCCTTCAGCTCAGACTTTCACTTCTCTTTTTTCTTCTATTTTTTTTTCTGTTTATACTTCCGCCTTCATTTTTGGAAATCCCTTCCTATTTCCCCAAACTTTAGCTCTTGAGATAGCTTTTAAAACTTAGGGCAGTGTTCAACTGGATTTGTTGTTTCTTACTTCTGGATTCCTCTGTTCCCCAATTTGTAATAACCTCAGGTGAAGAGATCCTGAAAAATCATAGTAATAATAATAACAACATAGTAATACCTGAAAAATAATATGTCTCTGTTAAAGAGACAGCTATTTCTTGATTTTAGCCTTGTTTGACCTGAAAAATTGCTGCCTTATTGAAAAATCAATAAGGTGCCTGGGTAGCTCAGTTGATTAAACGTCCAAATTCAGCTCAGGTCATGATCTCATGGTTCCTGAGTTTGAGCCCTGCATCCAGCTCTCTGCTGTCAGCACAGAGTTCGCTTCAGATCTTCTGTCTCCCTCTCTGCCCCTCTCCCCCAAAACAAACGTTAAAAAAAAATTAAAAAAAAAAAGGAAAATCAGTATTCTCAGTAATTATGAGTGATCAATTTAATTCAACACCCTTACAAAATGCCTGCTGTATTTAAGGCCCTGTGCTGAGGACATTCATATTGTCCCTGCAGTCATTGAACCTTTTAGTTTAGACTAGACAAACGTGAAGTGCCCAAAGTCATATTGGTGAAGTGTCAAAGCCACAGTTGGAGCTTTGCTGGAAACATGCTGTAGAAGGTTGGGGAAGGAGTCTGGAGTCAGGAGAGGCTAAATAGAGGGGACAGAGTTTGAAATGGGCCTTGGAGCCTAAGATTTCACACAGGAGAACTGCTAGAGACCAGCTTAGAGATGGGGAAGCAGGTGGGCGGTACATGGAGGGGTTGCTTTGTCGGGTCATTTGGCATCATTGCTCTGGCAGGCTCCCTTGCTCTGACAGATTATGTCTTTTTTTTTTTTTAAATAAAAAGATTATGTCTTTTTTTTTATTTTTCCCAGAGAGAGAGAGAGCGAGAGCGAGAGGGAAAGCGAGCAGGGGAGGGAAGAGAGAGGGAGACACAGAATCTGAAGCAGCCTCCAGGTTCCTAGCTGTCCGTGCAGAGCCCAATGCAGGGCTCGAACTCACAAACCGTGAGATCAAGACCTGGGCTGAAGTTGGATGCTCAAACAACTGAGCCACCCAGACGCCCCTGACAGAGTATCTCTTTTACGGCCTGAGTATAAGTGATCCCTTCTGTTGGGAGATGCCCTTTCTTTCCTTCCCTGATTTCTTGGATTATTTCCATTTTCCAGTTGCTTTCCTTTCCGACAATATGGGAGGTCTTAGGCTAAAAAATCCCGAGTCAAGATCTGAATCAGAATGACTCATACAGATTTTCAAATTCAATAGAGCCAACCATACCTTTTAAAAAATATTTATTAAAAAAAATTTAAGCCATGCGAGTGCAGGAGGCACTGGGGCATGCATCTTAGCTGGTGGACTCAGGTGTATTTTGTTTGGGATCAAGAATGTGTTGGGGTGCCTAGGTGGCTTAGTTGGTTAAGCATCTGACTTCTGCTCAGGTCATGGTCTTGTGGTTTGTGAGTTCGAGCCCCACATTGGGGTGACAGCTTGGAGCCTGAAGCCTGCTTCGGATTCCGTGTCTCCCTCTCTCTCTGCCCCTCCCCCGCTGTGTGTGTGTCTCTCTCTCAAAAATAAATAAACATTAAAAAAAAAAGAAAAATCATATAAAAATGTATGACTCTTCTGAAATTTTCTTTAAGTTTCCAAAATCCAGTTTAGGAGCCTTATAAGGACAATTTGTGTAGCTGTGTCCCCTTTTGAACGTCTGACAGGTAGCTCCCTCTAGTAAGAAGAACATAGGAGGTGGGTTAGTGTGTGTCAGGGAAAAGAAAGATTAACTGGAAATGATGAGATATTAAAAAATCTTTATTCTGAGCTTCCTTTTCTTGTTTCTATAGGAACCGTTAGCCAAATTTAAAAGTCCTGTAGCTGGCAGTCTTTGTTGGACAGATCTCAAAAAGAAAGTTAAAGTCTGTTCTTGTTTTCATGTTCTGTGAATCTAAAGTCAGAGGAGAAGCCCAAACTTAATAGCTCAGATGAATGGGAACTTGAGGGCAAACAGGTGCTTGAACTAAAAGAGGGTATATAAACAAGGCACAATTACTAATGGATTCTGATTTCTAAGTAATTTATTTGGACATAGTTCTTGCCAATCAAGTGCTTATCCATGCCAAACTCATTCATTGCTAATAATAATATTTCTAATATGTTTTATCAAAACTACCTAGCTTATGTCCAGCTGATTATTAAAATTTTTTTAAAGTTTATTTATTTTTGAGAGTGAGAGCAAGAGCACAAACAAGGGAGGGACAGAGGGAGAGGGAAACACAGAATCTGAAGCAGGCTCTGAGCTGTTAGCACATAGCCTGATGTGGGGGTTGAATTTGTGAACCTTGAGATCATGACCTGAGCCGAAGTTGGATGCTTAACCGACTGAGCCACCCAGGTGCCCCTGTGCAACGGATTTCTCTATTTGACTGATTTTTCATATTGTAACAGAGGCTTGAATGGAATGTGTTTGGAGTTTTAGAAATGGGAAAAGGGAATATTTCTGTTGTTGAAGTTTTAAGGTCCAGGGAACAAATTTATATGCGTTTCACACTCTGGGTACAGAGGAAAGCAGACCTTTCTCTTCAAGTAAATCAGGCCCTGCCTGAAGTTGTGGTGAGAGGGTTAAGATTGCATTGCAGTCTGGCCACTCCTTTCCTCTTGTGTACACTAGCTATATTTAGGCGGGTCTAGATAAGTTTAATATGTAGCATATTGCCTTGAGTCCAGTTGGTCCCAGAACAGCTGGCTACATGATTCAGAATGTTTAAGTCCAACTTTAAAATAAAACATTTGGAAAGTGAACCCATGTATTCGAGCTGGGCTGAGCTGTAATCTGGTTTTCACCCTAGTTAGACACTCCACTTACAGAATAGGTATGTTTCCTCTCAGGGTTTTACCCTCTTTATCCTCTTTGGAAGTAAAAGGTCAGGTGCTATTATAATTGGAATACCGATGTGTAGTGAAGGTTCAGAAGCAAATGTTCGTTTTCTAAAATGGAAGAATTTTGCATTTTTTCTGATTATGAGTGTAAATCCTCTTTCAGAAATGTTTAAATAATGTAAAATTTTAAACAATTTGGAAAAGGCAAAAACTACACCTATTTCCACTACACATTTAAAACTACTATGCACTGTTGACATTTACCTTTCTAGGTGTTCTTCTGTGTGTATAGGGGTATGGATGGGGGGGGATATTGAATTTTATGAATACATTTTAGAAGTATATGTGGGCATCTTTGTTGGCAAGTATACGTCTATATTAAAAATTTTAACAGATAGAATTTCACTTAATGGTTGTATTGTAATTTACATTAAACCAATCCTTTTTTGATGTTAGATTGTTTCCAAGTCTTCAGGAAGTCTGATTTTCACACTTGCCCTTATAGGAGGTCTCTGTGATTTAGATCCTAATTCTGAGATGGAGCTCCCAGATTCATCTTCCACCATCTCTGAGCAGCAGCTGCAGGGGCTAGTGGGAGTAAGCAACACCAAGACAGACTTGGCCGGGCAGAGTCTCACCTCATCCAAGGAATGGCTTCAACTGCATGGGCTGAAGAGCAACAGATTGACCCTGAAACAGATTTTGTCACAGATTGGATTCCCACATTGTGAAGGTATAGTACTCACAAATCACTGTGAGTTGGAGAACCCAACCAGCATCTGGTCCCTTAGCCTTGGTGGTGGTGGGGTGCATCAGCTCTGAAGGTCCCTCCTAACCACATGCCTCTGAGTTTGTTCTTATCTCGCATCCTTATCGGTAAAAAATGTTTCTACGTGGATCTCCAATATATGTTTGTTATATAGATGTATGATTATCAGCCCACTTATTAAGTATTAGTAATGCTGAGTTTCATTCTTTGCCCTTTTAAAACATGAAGTAAAAAATAAATAGAAGTTATGCATACCCCAGTAGACATCTTCTTCATCCCTTGGGATGTGCAGACCCCTTCAGAGGCTGTTGATTAAGATAGTAGCCGTGTATGGTTTCAGGGAGAACATGCCATTTTCCTGTCATGGCCTCTCTTATGTGATATGATGGTCCAGTGTTTTTAAATACATTGGTTAGAAAATTGGTCCTGAACTCCAAGTAGCACAGCTCTCCAACAGGGAGTATTGGAAATGGGTGAGGGTGTGTTTTATTTTTGCTTTTGTTTCCTTTTTTGTTTACATTTTTAATTTTATTTTAGAGCAAGAGTATGAGCAAGGGAGAGGGAGTGAGGGAGACAGGCTCTTTCTTAGGCTTCATTAAGTAGACCCCACACTTAGCTCGGAGCCCCATGTGGGGCCCGATCCCACGACCCTGGCGTCATGACCTGAGCTGAAATCGAGAGTCAGATGCTCAACCAACTGAACCACCCAGGCGCCCTGCTTTTGTTTATTTTCTAATGGCATATTGATTTGGGTTGCTACTGAAATAAAGGCCCCAGGGGACCAGGGATACAGAATGTCTAAACAGCGTGTGAGATAGCCCACTCAGCAGGAGTGTCCTGAACAACATGTTAGTAACACCCTATTCGAGGAGCACTCCTTCAGTCAAGGCAATTTCCATTACTTGGATTTTATGCACTAATTTTGAATTAGCCAATTTATGCACTAATTTTGAATTAGTTAAACCTAAATGTATTGAGTGGCCAATAATACTTTTTTTTTAGATTTTTCACCAGTTCCCTTGGCAGCTTTGTTCCATACTGGTGATAAGGAAGGTATAGGGGGTGTGCTTGTTATGGACTGATCTGGAGGCCCATTCTAATGGCAGGGACTTTGCTCTTCAGGGCTCAGGCTGTGCGTTCCTATTTATCCTTCTGTAAGGGGTGGTATAGCCAGTCCTATACCTTCTAAATATCTTTTGGTGGGTGGGGGGAGGGGCTACCGGAGTCAGGGTCTATGGGAGTCCTACATAAGGAAACAAATGGAAAGTTTTATCTTGTATTTTGAATAACTACAATTTAGTCATTACTATTAGCAAAAAAAGCAGTTCTGTATATTTTGTCAAGGATTTCTCAATCTAAGGTCATGGAAGATGCTGCTCCGTGATTTTCTTTTAATGCCCTTGTCAGGCTATGGCATCAGGATTATGCTGGCCTCATAAAATGATTTGAAAGCATTCCCTCCTTCTGTATGCTCTGATGGTGCTTTTATATGAGTGGTACAATTTCTTCTCTAAATGTTTCGTCGAACTCACCAATGAAACTTACCCGAGCATGAAGTTTTGTTTGTAGGAAAAGTTGGACAAGAAATGAATTTCTGTGATAGACATAGGGCTATTCAAATTTTCTGTTTCATCATGCCAATTTTGGAAAGTTTTGTTTTTCAAGGAGTTTGTCCACTTCATCAATGATTTCTAATATATTGGCAAAGCATGTTTCATAAGATTCCCTTGAAATTATTTTAATGCCTACAGAATCTATAGTGATGTTCCCTCTTTCATTTCAGATATAATTTGTGTTTTTTCTCACTTCTTTCTTGATAAGTCTTGTTAGCAGCATATCATAACTCTTTTCAAAGAAGCACATTTTGGGTTTTTTCCCCCTATTCTTTGTTTTCAGTTTCATTGATATCTGCTTTGCTCTTTATTATTTATTTCTATCTACTAACTTTGAGGTTAATATGCACTCCTTTTTCTAGCTTAACGTGGAAACTTGGGTAATTGATTTTAAGCCTTTCTTCTCTTTTCATATAGTCATTTAAAATTCCTCTAAGGATTGCTCAGCTGAATCCAAATCTTGATAGGTATTATTTTCATTGTTTTTGAGTTCAGAATATTTTTTTCTCTTGTGACTTTTTTCTTTGATTCGTTTTTAAAAGAAATGTTTAATTTGCAATTATTTTAGGATTTTTAAAGGTGTCTTGTTATCTAATTCACTTCTATTTATGTCAGAAAACATAGTAAGATTTTCATCTTTTGCAATGCACTGAGATTTGTCTTATGGTGCACATTTCATACACGCTTGAATGTGTATTCTGCAATCGTTAGGTAGTATTTATAAATGTTCATTTGTTCAGGGTGGTTGATTTTATTGTATTATAGAGATGTGCTGTGTCTTCAGAGATATTTTTGCCTAGTGGCTTTGTCCATTTCTTAGTTCTCAGTTTTAGTCATGTAGTTTGAAGCTCTAAATACACACATACACACACGCTTAGGAGTGTCGTATCTTTCTGATGAATTGACAAATTTTAATAATTTTTAAATGTCCATATTTACCTCAGATGATAGTCCTCGTTTTGAGATTTACTTTGATAATTGATACAACTACTGTAGCTTTCTTAGGCGTCATTTGTATGTGGTATATAGGTTTATAGTCTTTAACTTCCAAGCTATCTGTAGTCTCTAGATTTTCCATTTAAATTTCAATAGGCTTTTTACATCTGCCTGTTTGCATTTTGTTTTCAGTGGTTGCTCTAGTGATTATATCCTTAATTTGCTATAGAATGTCAAAAATTAGCTTTGTACTACATTAAGTAAGTTCATACAAGGTAAGAACATTGTAACAGTGTAACTCCAACTTACCCCTCACTCCTGTCCTTGGTTTTATTGTTTTAATATATTTTATTTTTATATACATCATAAACCTCACACACTAGTGTTATAATTATTGCCTTAAAAAGTCATTTGTCATTTAAAGAAACTGAGTGTTAAAAAATAGCATTTTACATCCACATATTTACTATTTATAATGTTCTTGCTTCCTAGAAGTTCCATCTGGTATTTTTTCCTAAAGAATTTCTTTGAAGCATTTGTAGTGCAGGTCTGTTGGTGACAGATTTTCTCAGTTTTTGTTCCTCTGATATTGTTTTTATTTCACCTTCTCTCTCTTTTTTTTTGGAAGATTGGTTGGTTGGTTGATTGATTGATACTTTTCATCTGAAATAATGATATCGTTACAGGAAGTTGCAAAGAGGATATAGACAGACCCCAAATACGCTTCACCTAGTTTCTCCTAATGGTTATACCTTATAAAGTTATAGTTTAATATCAAATTCAGGAGTTTGACATTGACGCGCTGTGTGTGAATAATTCTATGTAATTTTACCACTTGTGTAGATTTGTGTAACTGTCACCACAATCAAGATACAGAACTATTTATTACCACAAAGATCTCCCACGTGCTAACCCGTTATAGTTGTATAGACACTGCCACCCCAAACATCCTTTACTCCTAACAACCACCGGGCTGTTTTCTATCTCTAATTTTCTCATGGAAAGAATGTTTATATAAATGGAATCATCTAGTATGTGACCTTTTGAAATTGGCATTTTTTTCGCTTGGTATTATTTCTTTGAGATTCATCCAAGTTACTGCATGTAGCAATGGTTTGTTTCTTTTTATTGCAGTTGTATTCCAGGGTCTGGATGTACCACTGTTTGTTTAGCCAGTCACCATTAAAAGACATCTGCGTAGTTTCCGATTTGGGGCCATTACAAATAAGTCTGCTATGAACAATTGTTTACAGGTTTTTGTCTGACCATAAGTTCTCATTCCTCTGGGATAAATGCCCAGGAATGCAACTGCTACGTGGTATGTTAAGTGTGTGTTTAATTTTTTGTTTAGTTTAGTTTAGTTTTGTTAAGAAACTGCCAGACTTTTATAGGCTGGCCGTGCTATTCACTTCAGTAATATATGAGGGAGACAGTTTCTCCATATCATCACCAGCATTTGATATTGTCAAAATTTAAAAGTTTCCGCTCTTCATGGCAATTAAGGAGTGCGCTTGTCCTGATGAGCACAGGGTGATGTATGGAAGTGTTCAGTCGCTACATTGTACACTTGAAACTAATATTACAGTATATGTTAACTAACTGGAATTTCAATAAAAACAAAAAAGTAAATAAAAGTTTTGGCCGTTCTAATATTCGTGTAGTGATATTTCATTGTGTTTTTTAGTCTATATTTCCCCAATGTCTATTTTTGTTGAACATATTTTCATGTGCTTATTTGCTGTATATCATCTTTGGCAAAATAAATGTTTCTTCATGTCTTTTGCTCATTTTCTCCCATCCAAGTACAAACCAGGCCGGACCCTGCTTAGCTTCTGAGATCAGACGAGATCGGGAGCGTTTAGGGTGGTATGGCCGTAGACAGGTCATTTTCTAATTAAAATTTTTTTAATGTTGAGTTTTAAGAGTTGATGATATATTCTAGATATGAGTCCTTTGTCACATATGTGTCTTGCAGATATATTTTCCTAGTCTGTAGCTTATCTTTTCATTCTCTTAACAAAGTTTCTCAGAACACAAGTTTTTAATTTTGATGATTTTTTTTGATTTATTGATTTTTTTCATACATGGATGTTGTTGATTCTCAAAGTTTTCTCCTATTTTTGTTTTTACTAATAGTTTCATAGTTTTACATCTTACATTTAGCCCATGATGAATTTGAGTTACTTTCTATAGAAGTTTCATTTTTGGACTATGGATATCCAATTGCTCCAGCACCTTTATTTAAAATCAAGTAAAAGGCTTTTGTACAGTGGAGGACAACAAAAAGTTTTTCAATAAAAAGACAACCTACTGAACGAGAGAAGGTTTTTGCAAATAGTATATCCAGTAAGGGGTTAATATCCAAAATAGATAAAGAACTTATACAACTCAACACCAAAAGATGCCCTAAACAACCTGATTTTAAAATGGGCAGAGGACTTGAATAGACATTTTTCCGAAGAAGACATACAGATGGCCAGCAGACACATGGTCAACATCACTCATCATCAGGGAAATGCAAGTCAACACCAAATAAGTATCACCCCACACCTGTCTTGATGACTAAAATTAAAAAAAAAATACAAAAAATAACAAGTGTTGGTGAGGATGTGGAGAAAAAGGAATCCTTGTACACTGGTGGTGGTAATGTAAATTGGTATAGCCATGAGGAAAACAGTGTGGAGGTTCCTCTAGAAATTAAAAATAGAAATACTATATGACCCAGCAATGCCACTACTGTGTATTTACCCAAAGCAAAGGAAAGCATTAATTTGAAAAGGTATTTGCACCCCTATGTTTATTGGAACATTATTTACAACAGCCAAGATATTGGAGCAACCTAAGTGTTGGTCAGTAGACAAATGGATAAGGAAGATGTGGTATATGTATACAATGGACTATTATGCCACCATAAAAAGGACGAGATCTTACCATATGTAACAACATGGATAGACCTAGAGGGTATTATGATAAGTAAAATAAATGAGGCTGAGAAAAATAAATTCCATATGATTTCACTCATGTGGAATCTGAAAAGCAAAACAAATGAATAAACAAAAAGCAGAATCAGACCTATGCATATTGGTTGTCAGAGTTGGGATGGGGTGGGGAACACAGGAGTCCAGTTAGTAATGAATAAGTCATGGGAATAATAAAGGCACAGCAAAGGGAATATAGTCAATGATACTGTAATAGTGTTGTATAGTGACGTATTGTAGCTACACCTGTAGTGAGCATATTGCATGTTGTACTGAGAGGTTGAATCACTGTGTTGGACACCTGAAGCCAATGTAACATTGTATGTCAGCTATACTGAAATAAAATAATAAAATACTGCCCTTCCTCTTCTGAATTGCTTTTACATCTTTGTTAAAAATTAGGTGATTGTATTTGTGTGGGGCTATCTCTGGGTTCTCTGTTTTGTTTTATTTGTCTATGTGTCTTTCCATCACTACCACACAGTCTAGATTACTATACCCATGTAATGCCTTGAAATTAGGCAGACTGCTCCACTTTATTCTTTTTCAAAATTGTTTTAGCTACTCTAATTTATTTGCCTTTTCATATAAATTTTAGAGTAACAATGTCTATGTCCACAAAAATATTGCTGGGATTTTGATAGGAATTGCATTAAACCTGTACATCAATTAAAAAAAATTTTTAATGTTTGTTTATTTTTGAGAGAGAGAGAGCGCGCGTGCACAAAAGAGAGCAAGCAGGGGAGGGGCAGAGAGAGAGAGGGAGACACAGAATCTGAAGCAGGCTCCAGCCTGTGAGCTGTCAGCACAGAACCCAGTGAGGTGCTCGAAGTCATGAACCATGAGATCATGACCTAAGCTGAAGTTGGACGCTCAACCGACCGAGCCACCCAGGCACCCCAGCCCTGTGTATCAATTTAAGTAGAACTGACTCCTTTATTCTGTTGGGTCTCCCAGTCCATGAATATGGAATATCTTTCCATCTATTTACATCTTTTATTTATTTCATCAGCTGTTGTAATTTTCAGCTTATATAATAGTCTTGCACGTATATATAAGTCTTGCACCTGTTTTTTGTTTTTTTTACAAATAGTTTGTCAAATTAGTTTCTACATAACACTCAGTGCTCATCCCGAAAGTGCCCTCCTCCATGCCCATCCCCCCATCCCCCCCACATCCATCAGTCCTCAGTTTTTGTCAGCATTCAAGAGTCTCTCATGGTTTGCCTCTCTCCCTTTCCCCCACCATTTCAACCCTTCTTCACCCCCTTGATCCTCCGTCAAGTTACTCCTAATCCTCCTATACGTGCAAACATATGATATTTGTCCTTCTCTGCCTGACTTATTTCGCTCAGCATAACACCCTCAAGGTCCATCCATGTTGCTACACATGGCCAGATTTCATTCTTTCTCATTGCCATGTAGTATTCCATGGTATAGATAAACCACATCTTCTTGATCCATTCATCTGTTGATGGACACTTAGGCTCTTTCCATGTTTTAGCTATTGTGGAGAGTGCTGCTATGAACATTGGGGTACATGTGCTCCTATGCCTCAGCATTTCTGTATCCCTTGGGTAAATTCCTAGCAGGTCTTGCACCTGTTTTGTATTTCATTTTTCTAAGCAATTGTGGATGCTACTGTGTTTTTAATTTTGGTTTCCACGTGTTCATTGTTAGTATAAAGAAATATGGCTGAGTTTTTAATGTTGACCTTCTATACTGTGACCTTACTGAAGTCACTAATTCTAAGAATTTTTTTGTTGCTCTTCATTCCTTGGGATTTCTAGGTAGACCATCATGTCCTCTCCAAATAGGGAAAGTTTTAATTCTTCCTCTGTGATCTATATACCTTGTATTTTCTTGTCTTCCCATGTGCTAGCTAGAGTTTTCAGTACTATGTTAAACAGTAGCAGTGAGAGTGGACATCCTTATCTCACATCAGGTCTTTGAGGAGAGCTTTCAATCTTTGACCATTAAGTATAATGTTAGCTTTGAGTTTTTTATAGAATTAAAAAAATCAAATTGAGAAAGTTTCCTTATATTCCTAATGTGTTGAGAATTTTTATCATGAATGGATGTTGAATTTTGTCAGATGCTTTTTCTGTGTCTATTGAAAAGATCATGTAGTTTTTTTTCTTCCCTAGCCTGTTAATTTGGTTGATTATATTGATTGGTTTTGAAATTTGAACCAATATACCTAATACATTTTTGCATGTGTAATTAGGAAGGATATTGGTCTATAGTTATCTTTTTTTTTTTTAAATACTGCCTTTATCTGGTTTTGGTATCACGGTAATATTGGCTAAATAGAATGAGTTGGAAAATTTTCCCTTGTTTTCTGTTTTCTGGAAAATACTGTGTAGAATTTTAATTACTTCTTGTGTATTTGGAAGAGTTTTCCAGAGAACCTGTCCAGGCCTGGGGATTTCTGGTTGAGAAGGTTTTGATTACAAATTCATTTCCTCATTAGGTATAGGGCTAGTCAAATGATCTATTTCATATTAAGAAAGTTGTGGTAGTTTGTGGAATTCACTTCATCTAAGTTGTCTAATATGTGTGTGTGGAGTTGGTGATAGTATTCCATTATTCTTTTGATGTCTGAAGGGTCTTTAGCAATATTCTCTGTTTCACTCCCGATTATCAGTAATTCATGTCTTCTCTCCCTTTACTTTTGTCAATTTTATTAAGCTTACTAAAATACCAGCTTTTTATTTAATTGATTTTCTCTGTTGTTTTTCTGTGTTCAATTTTCTTGATTTTTGCTTTCATCTTTATTCTGTATTTCCTTCTACTTGCTTTGGATTTGTTTTGCTATTTTTATTTCTTCAAATGGGAACTTAGATTATCGATTTGAGATGTTTCATCTCTTCTTTATGCTATAAATTTCTCTCTTGGCGCTTGAGCTGTGTTCTTCACATTTTTATGTGTTGTATTATCATTTTCATTCAGTTTAAAGTATTTTTTATTTCTGTTGTACTTCTTTGACTCATGGATTTATTAGAAACATGTTATTTAGTTTTGAAGAGTTTGGAGATTTTTCTTGTTATCTTTTTGTTACTGATTTCTAGTTTGTTTCCATTGTGGACAGAGAACATACTCTGTGCTTTCAGTTCTTTATAAAAAATTTTTTTAAAAAATAGCCATGGTTATGCTTTGTCTTGGTATATATTCTGTGCTTAAAAAAGAATGTGTGTTCTTTTGTTATGTAGGTTTTTCTATAAAAGTCAATTGGATCTTGTTTTTGATGGTTTTGAGTATCCTTGATGATTTTCTGTCTAGTTATTCTGTCAGTTGTTGAGAGAGTAGTATTGAAATCTCCAATTATAATTGTGGATTTGCCTCTTTCTCCTTTCACTTCCATCAATTTTTGCTTAAGGTAGTTGCAGTCTTGTTTGGGACATACACATTTTGGATTGCTCTGTCTTCCTGGTGGATTGACACTTTTAAAATTATATAATGTTCCACTGTATCCGTAGTAATATTCTTTGCTCTGTAGTTTACTTTTGTGATATTAATATAGTCAATCAGGTTTCTTGTTATTAATGCTTAAATGACATCGTTTTTCATTTTTATACTTTTAGTTTATATATGTCATTATATTTAAAGCAAGTTTCTTGTAGGCACCCTATTGTTGGGCCATTTTTTTAAATCCTCTTTACCTATCTTTTTTTCTCTCTTTTTAAATTTGTTAAGTTTTTATTTTAATTCTAATATAGTTAACATACATACAGTGTTCTATTAGTTTCAGGCCTACAATCTAGTGATTTGAAAATTCCATACATTACCCAGGGCTCATCATGACAAGTGCCCTCCTTAATCCCCATCACCTATTTTGCCCATTCCCCCCCCCCCCCCCGATAATGACCATTTTGTTGTCTGTAGTTAAGAGTCTGCTTCTTGGTTTCTCTCTCTCTGTTTTTCTTTGCTCATTTGTTTTGTTTCTTAAATTCCATGTGTGAGTGAAATCATATAGTATTCAGTCATAAAGAAGAATGAAATCTTGCCATTTGCAAGGGCATGGATGGAGCTAGAGAGTATAATGTTAAGTGAAAGAAGTCAGTCAGAGGCAGCTAGTCACTATCATTTAGTTGTTCTCAGGCTATTTACCATTAATGTAATTATTAATTTGTTACAGCTGTGTTTTAGACTGTGCCCTTAAAAATTTTTTAATGTTTATTTTTGAGAGAGAGAGAGAGAGAGAGAGATGGTAGAGCATGAGCGGGGGAGGGGCAGAGAGAAAGGGAGACAAAGAATCTGAAGCAGGCTCTGAGCTGTCAGCACAGAGACTGTTGCGGGGGCTCAAAATCACAAACCGCAAGACCGTGACCTGAGGTGAAGTCAGACACTGAACTGACTGAGCCACCCAGGCACCCCTAGACTGTGGCTTTTGACCTCTACCTTAGTCATTCTGGACAAAAGAACCTGGAAACCAAGAAACAAACTTTATTTTTCCTCTCCATTCCTTTGTGCACTGAAGGGTTATGCATATCATCAATAGTTAAGATATAGCATCTAGAAACACTTCATTATTTAGGACAGAATACCAAGCATCACAGATTTTTGGTGTCACTGGGGATGTAATTTGGCATCAAAAACATTTTGAAATAAAAATAAGAAATGTTGATAATGCACCATTTTGACTGCTTTTCTTTATAAAAATACAGATTATGTGACTTCTCTGGGAAGACTTGTGGCTTCCCGGTATGCAGACGGCCTGTTTCCACAGTTCTACAGACTCGAAGATGGCAGAGTATACAACGTAAGTCGGAGAACCCTTGATGGATAGGCCCTGTGACACGCTTCTGAGGTCTGGGAGTGGCCTGTGTGGAGAGGTTCACACTGCTTCCTGTCCATGCAGTAGAGCCCTGGCCTTATCAAGGCTGAAGGCTTTCTTCGGGCCATGTGGAGAGTGATGGAAGCTATGGTTAGGGACTGGGAAGGGAGGCACTTGACCTGTTAGAGATGACTGCATGAAGCTGTTGACCAGAAAGTGAAAACCTTTGCATATCAATAGTACTTTGTTTTGCCTTAAAAATAGAGAAGGTGTAGTATGACAGAGGTTAGCAGACAGGCAAGAGCAGCTGCTGTTACCTGACAAATGCACTGGGAACAGAGGGCTACTTTTATAGCTAGTGGTTTTATAGCAAGCGGCACCTCTTACTGGAGTCCTTAATTCTGGCAATTCAACACGTGTCTGACCCTGCGCACACTCTGGTCCTCCACAAGGAGCTCACAAAAACTCATATCCCATCACGTCACTTTACAGATATTTGTTCATGTCAGTGTACATCTATGTACCACCAGGACTACTGTGTCTTTTTTTTTTTTTTTTTTTTTCTTTTAGAGACAGCATGTGAGTGGGGGAGAGGAGCAGAGGGAGAGGGAGAGAGAGAATCCCAAGCAGGCTTCATGCTCAGTGCGGAGCCAGATGCAGGGCTCGATCTCACGACCCTGGGATCAGGACCTGAGCTGAAATCAAGCGTCAGACGCTCAACCAACTGAGGCACCCAGGCACCCCTGTTATTTCTTAATATTAAAGTTCACATTACTTTTTGAACTTAGCCTGGTTCTAAACAATGATATCCACAGAATCTTGAGTTTGGCATGCTAAATATATTTTTTATCTGAACCACATGGAAATCAGTAGAGAACTATTGAGAACGTCCGTCTTTGCCATCTGACCACCTCCACAACCCCTGTGACATGGTCCCACCCTGGTTTCTGTACCGTGGTAGAAACTTTAATAAGTGCTATGAATGCTGGTGAGAGATTTAGGAATTTTGCCCTAAGGAGCCATGGAAAGCAATAAGAAGTGGTTCTGGAGCTTGAGGAATAAGCTGGAGAGACACAGGGGATAGAGAAGGAAAACACTTTAAGGCAGAGGGAACAGCATGAGCCAAAGCATGAAAATGTGGAATTACATGGTGTGTTCAGAAAACACATTTTCCTTAACAATTTAGATATTAAAGGGGGTGTTCTGAGGGTTGTTAAAGTTAAAAATAAGTACCAGATCTTTCAAAATGTGATTCTTCACAGAATAGGGCACATTTTTTCTTACTCCTTTTCTATGTCTCCTACCTCCCTACACCCTAAGAGGCCTTGCACAGTTGTGTCTGGTCTGTGTGAATGATCGTTTATTTGTGTCTACAAGAAACTGCCTGCAAGCATCTGTCACTTTTCAGGCCCACGTTCTACAGGTGTTGGTGATCCAGTGAGCCAGGTATGGGGGAGCGTGGCCTGGGCGACAGAGGGTACGGGACACAGGCTGTGAATATCTGTAAATGAGTTACTGGGGCGCATCCCTTAGAGGAAAACGGGCAGATGTGCTGGCAGGTCTAGAAGCATGCTCAGAAATATTTTTGGCATGTTGTCCTTAGGAAAACTTCCCAGCGAGACTTATTTTCTTCCATCTGTCTTTGCTGATCTCTTTATTTCTTCTACCGAGTTCCTTGAAAGTTCTTTTCTTCTACCTAACTCCTTAAAATGTCCCCTGAACATTTTCTGGTAAAGATAATTCTGTAACTATAAAGATAAAATATAATTTAGAAACACATTTTTTTTTTTTTTAAAAAGAGTGTTATATTTTGGATACGTCACATCATCATCATTTCTTCTGTGGGGAAATCATCCAAAGGTTTTTCCCCTGAAAGATTGGAATACTTCCTTCTAGATTATGTGGGGTTTAAAGGATCATCTACAGAATTGTTATTAATGCCCAGTTCTTGATGGCAGAGGCCATGACTCAGTGGACCCCGTTGTTCCTGGCTGCACCGTAGTTCAGATGATGTACTATAGTGTGTTTTTGTTCTGTTTTTTGTTTTTGTTTTTTGTTTTATGGTTTTTTGTTTTTTGTTTTTTTTTTTTTTGCTTTGATTTCCATTAAGTTGACAGCTAAAACCGAACTGATCTATCAGTTTGTGGAACATTTAACACACGCTGTGGAGAGATACAAGCAGCGGATGGACTGGCTCACCAGCAGAAGCCGGCAGATTTTTGGTGTCATCTTGGAACAGTGCATCACCATAGTGCTGGATTTTGGTGGCATGCTGGAGGAGGAGCTTAATCTGTGCCGAGATGCTCTAATAATGGTCCTCCAGGAGCAGGTGGCTCACATAGCCAAGTTTAATCTCATATGGTGAGTTCTCATAGGAAGAGGATATTTCAGTGAAACTTCATAAGTAGCTTCCATTTATTCGGAGTTAAGTAACATAGCTAACATAGTCATGGGGAGGGAGGGGGTCTTACCTTGTCATTTCCTAGAACACATAATTCCAGCAGAAGACCCACAGTGGAAATTTTGATCTGCTTTGCACGTGGCATCTTACTTTTCAGATGAGAAGAGATTTAGAAACCTACTTTTCTTCAATGCATAGCAAGGTCAAAATAGAAGAATAGGAATTTTATTGAGTATATATTTAAGGCCATCAAAATCCTTTAGGTCATTTTAGATTTTAGCTTGAATAATGTATTCAACCTCGTCACAAATATCACTTTTTTCAGGCTGAGCTTGTGACTTCCCTGTAAGTTGACCCTCTGCAATCAGAACAACAGGTGGCCGGCTTTATAGAATTTCCCGTATTTCAGAGTTTTCACAACCAATTATTTACGGATTCTTGGATTCGAGAGAACTTGAGCTCTAAGGCCAACTTTTCATGTGGAACGGTGGCTGTACCTCTCTGATGGGAAAAATCTGGATGAAGGGGATCTACCTAACTGAGTTTTTCTCTAAAATAAAATATTTTCAGCTAAACAAATAACATTTTGGAGGGTGCTGCCTAATTGTGTCCTATCCCAGATGCCTATTTCTGTGACAGATGTATTACTGCAGAAATTGAGCCTTAAGTTTGCAATGCTTTAGCTTTCTTGGAAACGTATGCTGTAGCATGTAAGCCACTCAGCCAGAGGTCTACCCAGAGGAGCCACACAGAGGTGACATAGGTATGAGGCAGCCTCTGTCTCTGAAGGTGGGCTATGAGGAACAAATCAGCCTGGTTCATTAGTTCATGATTCATATAATTCTTATAATTATGAATACATATATGACTCATATAATTTGTTCAGTTATAAACACAGAGATAAATAACTTCAAAGGTTTTTTTGTTTTGTTTTGTTTTCTTTGAGAGAGAGAGACGGGAAGAGAGAGAATCCTAAGCAGGCTCCGTGCTTTAGCACAGAGCCCGATGCAGGGCTTGAACCCGTGAACCATGAGATCATCACTGGAGCCCAAATCTAGAGTCAAACACTTAACTGAGCCACTCAGGCAGCCCAGAGATAGATAAATTCAAATGGCTGTTCTTTCTTGGAGGGGTTCCATGACTTTTTTTTTCTAAGTCCAAGCTAAATGGCTTAATCACATGTTCCCAAAGTTTAAAAATGAATGCTCTGCTAAACTCGATACTATTTTTGATCCAGAAGAGGTAACTGTTTTGAATTCAGAACAATGAAAACAATGCCTTAAAAGAATTAGAAATAAAATTTTAGCACAATAAAATTGCTGCTGATTTGTAAACCTTAATGCTGTGAGTCTTTATAAACTTACTATTAATTGAAGATAGTTGTATATAAAACTGCCTGTTTATGAAAATAACTCCCTCAATAATTTTAATACAGCTGTTAACATTTGTGTTTTTGAGATTTTTTTAATGTTTATTTTTGAGATAGAGACAGACAGAGAGACAGAACATGAGCAGGGGAGGGGCAGAGAGAGAGGGAGACAGAATCCAAAGCAGGCTCCAAGCTCTGAGCTGTCAGCACACACAGGGCTAGAACCCACAAACCGCAAAATCATGACCTGAGCAGAAGTCAGACACTTAACTGACTGAGCCACCCAGGTGTCCCCATTTTTGAGATTTTTTAAATCTTCCCACACATTGTTCTTCCTAGTCGGTACAGTTTATGGAAGATAACGGTGCTTTAGAAACCGATCTTAAGCAGCTTGCCTGTTTTGTTGGTGACTTTTGGAGGGCTGGGAGCTGCGTGTTCTTTCCTTCAGCTCTGGTGTTAAGTGGTTTGTCGCTCGGAGCTTTGGGCCTGAGGGCTGATAGCTATGTTGCCCACTGCCCCGTGACCGCCCCATGTGATTCCTTTCAGGGTTTCTCAGGAGCCTATGAAATGGCAGGAAAATGCCGCTCCTGTGACAGGACAGTCCATAGCCACTGCCATCAGTTGGGTTGAAAAACTGCCTTTTGAGCTGGCTGTGAACGCTGCTAGCCGTCTGGACGCTCTGCTGGAAGCTGGGCAAGACAAAACGGTAAGTGTGCATCCATGGTGGGCTCCAGGTCGCATGGGTGGCTTCACATTTCTCTCTGTACACCCAGCATCCTCATACTGCCTTCCACCTGACTCTGGCCCTCCCAGCAGCATCCCACAGACACTGCATCATTGGAATCGATGAGTCCCATAACTCTTAATCCTGTTCACCTCTGAATTTGGAACCCACTGAGAAATAGGTGACAGGCCTCAGGTGGGGATTAAAGTAGCAGCTTTGGTGATGGCTGAGTGGTACCAACCAAAATAAGACTCCCTAATGCTGCCCCCTGAGCCTGGCAGGGCTCCCTCTGGGTGATCAGGGTACAGGGTAGACCCTTAGCCAGTGCCAGCAGAGCCACATGCTACTCACAGCCCCTGAGCACTGAGAAAGGACAGGGAGTTAGGCATAGTTGTGCATCTCTAATATCTTAATTCTGCTCTTGCTTTCTTGACAGTTAGATAAATCTGTGCATCTCTAATGTGGAGGAGAGGTTGGAAAACTCTTCATAGAAACCTGAGATCAAGGAAATAGATTTTCCCACATCTGTGTTCTGAGTCTATCCCAGTCCCTCTTTTTCACAAATGGTCTGTTATGTGCCTTCCAAGGTGAAGTATATTCATGAAAATGAGTCCTCATTTTTGAATGTTAATGCATTTGCACATGCTTTTTGATAGGGCCCTTTGGACATAAAGCTTTACCTAGAAGAAGTGCTGAAATAGTGGTGGTTTATGTTCTTTTAGCCACAAGGGTAAGAGTTTTGTGAGTGATTCTAAGGATGGGACCTGAAGGGCAGTGGCAAGTTAGTGGAGAAGGACTCCGGACAGGTGGGGTCCTTTGGACACCCTCAGCTCCCCAGGTAGGGATAGTTCTGCTTTCCTTTGGGATATAGATACTCAATTAATACTTATCGATTGGTATTAATACTTAATTGCTTCTTTTGCTCTGGACCCTCAGTGATTCTGTAGATTCAAGCTTTGCTGTACTACATTAAGAAGCCTTTTCTTGGGCCAGGAGGCCATGTGCTGGCCCCTTGAAAGGATAGCCCCCAGTGGTCACCAGACTGTGTTCATTGATACTGAAGATGATGGTTTGATATTGGAAATGCAGTGTTTATCCTTTCGAAGCCAGAGGAACAAATGGTTCCCATTAAAGAACAGAATTCAAGCTACTTTGTTCTTTGGCCTTTCAAGTTTGTTTTAACATCTGTAAAGCTTCAGTTGTCTGGACACTTTAATAAGGATTCAAGAAATGGAAATTTCACAAGATCTAGGAAGCACACATGGGTGTTCTGTTTCTTTGTTCACCTGGCTTCCTTAGTCATAGCAGACTCTGGTGATCTGCCATGACTTGAAGATTTCCCAGTGACCTTGATTTTCTATTTTACTTCTCTCTGGTTTGTGCTGCTTTCTCAGGTTCATCCCCAGCCCAGGAAACCTGAAACAATTTAGTGAGTTCCAGGGAAGTCCTATAGAAGAGTAAGAGCCCAGAAAGAGGTTACAGGCACTGATTATCAAATGCCACTTGAAAACTCTTGAGAAGAGACTGTGGAGTATGGCAAATACAAAACAGATTCAGATCACTGTATCCTTTCCCCTAGAACTTCTACCTGGATGTGATCTGTAGGAAAATTCTAGTAACTGTAACTGCCTCATATATAAAAATACCATTCCCTATGTTTTGTGGGGTATGTAGGGTGGGGAGAAGAATAGATTTCCCTTACTGGTCACTCCTCTAACCTGTGCCCCTCATGCCCACCCCAGTGAGTTCCAAATTGACCCATGTAGCTGTAGTTTTTTCTGGATAGAAAATATGTGAGGCTTAAGAAACCCTTTGAACAGTAAATCCTGTTGATGATAACCTGCTTTGGGTTAGCATCTCCTATGAGTGCGTCCCAAGAAGAATCAAGAGAGTAGGGACTGTCTTGTGTTCAAAGATTAACACAGAAGTTGGATTTTGGTATTAGGTTCATTTGAGGAGGAAGGGCTGACTGATGTGCTTGGTGAGTGTGAAGGAGGATAATCAGAGGCTACTGGCCTCCTCTAGAACCTGGGTATGTACCCAGAGTTGGGCCAGAAGACTGAACAGGTAGGGATGACTGAGGGCGACCCTTTGTCTCCAGAGGGGCCAGGCAGTGTGGGGTCTGCTTAATCCCAGCTCTGATGGCAGCATGTGGAGAGCACTGTTGATGAAGTACTCTTGTATCCAGTGCAAAAGAGCCTGGCTCATGGGAAGGCAGCCTGTGGGGTATTGAGGAAATGCCTGGCAGTGTAGAGGGGCTGGCATGTCTTCAGAGCCCAAGTGTGTCATCCAGCCCAGGGTTTCTGCTCTGCAGCATCCCATGGTCCCAGAATGCATATTTGGGAAGTTAGTAGCTTCCTTGGCCTTAATGGAGAGGAGTGTTGTGCCAGGAGGTCCTGGAATGCCTGCTGATCCAGGAAGTGAGGGGTCGTTAGGAAAGAGAAGGCTGATTATCCAAAGCCCTGATTCACAGCTGCCTAAGAAGGATAACTGAGGGGCTTTGCTTCTGCTTTCAGCAGAAAGGTACCTGCCCAGAAGGCCCCTGTGTTTCTCTTTGTGTTCTCTCAGCTGATAGGCACACACTTGTTTACCTAAAAAAAATCCCATTCACTGAGAGACTACGTGGGTGAATTAGAGACAGACCCACATGATTCCTTAAGGAGCCTTCGGTACTGGGCAGTAAACTGAAGGGCTGGCCACACCAATCACGAGCTTGGCAGTGGGTCAGACAGGCATCAGATCTTTCCACCTTTGTCCATAGACATGGCAGTGCCTGGCAGGGGCTTGATAGATATTTGTTGTACATTGAAGGAATGGGAAAGAAGTAACACTGATAATTTTGAAGTTGGGGCAAGATGTGCATCCAAGAAATCCCCACTCTCTATGCTGTGGTACAGATTTGAGTATTTTTGATTTGAAAGGTCATGGTTCGTGTGGGACCAGGCAGGTGAATTTGCTGAGCCTTGTGTGACAAGGCTGTTGGGGGTAGTAGGTGGAGACAGGGACTCGGAAGCCTGGGAGACCAGAAAGTTGGTGGTGGTCAAGGGTGTTAGCAGAGATTGGAGAACTGAGCTGGGTTAATATCAAGAGGGATCAGAAAATCAAAATGGGCTGAATCAGGAAAGAGCCCCTACAGGTACAGGGAAGATCTGGAGGTCAGATCTAAGGTCTGGAGTTGGTCAAAACTGTTGAAATGGTTAAAATTTTATGAAGGAGATGAGAATTTTGCTAGATCTCCGATTGCTGTTCTGGTTGACTTTCATTTGACTTTCATTTTCGTGGAATGGAGATTGTTATACCCAGAGGCTTCTGACAAACTATAGTGGAGGGCAGTCAGGGTAGAAACAGCCACTGCCCATCTGGTTCTCCTTTTCCCCCCAAACCTGTGTCTGAGAAGATGTCAAGGCTTCCTTGGCTGGGCGGAATGCAGGTTGCCATTGGAAGTCATAGAACAAATGACCCAGGCAGAATAAGATATTTCAAGTGAAAACAGAAATGTTCTGCCCTATTTTCTGTAGTGTAAAAGTGGCAAGGCTTTTTGAGTCACAGCGAATTTGTTGAATGGAACCCAAAATATTTTCTGCATCTTGTGCTATCAAATTCAGAGCAGATTAGCATTTAGGGAAATGCTGGTCAATGAGAAGGCTGTGGTGGATCCTGGCTGCTCGTCCTCAAGACGGGCCCTTGCCCTGAGAAGCTCAGAGGTACTGGGCAAGGGGAGATGATTCCACTGAAGACAGTTCCCTTGAGCCATACAACCTCACCCAGCTTTTCTGGTCAGTGATGTTGATTTCATGGGCTAGGAGCCATGAATGGTGTGGGAGCCAAGGAAGTGAAAACAGTGACTGTCTCTGGTCACCTTCCTGTCCCATGATCTCATGTGCACAGTCCTGGGATTCACGTCTATCCCTGAGAGGTGACCAGCCTTGCCATGGCCAACAGAATAAAGTGGTTGAAAGCAAAGGCAGAAGCTCATATGGGGGTCATGGAGCTAGATTTACTAGCTGTAAGACCAGGTCAGTTTCTTCACCAGTAAACTGGATGTGATAACAAGATTTCATTTTCCAAAGGGCTATTGTGAGTATTGAATAAAATAATCCACGTCGGCTTATCATCCCAAAGAGTGGATGACAAAGCCATTTCACCCTAAAAGACGTTTTGCCAGTTTGGGGGGGAATGGGGCTTGGTAGCATATTTATCTTCTTTTTATCTCAGTGTCATTATGGGAGTGGAAAGGAGAGCAGGAAGGTAGTGTGTAGGAGGTGACTGAGAGCGGGACAGGTGATCTCATTGTAGAGCACATCCCAGGAAATATGGATCCTGCATGGACAACCAAAAACCTAGGCAATTAAGAAACTGAGCAATGAACTTGATGAATAGTGAATAACCCCATAGCCTGAGTAAAGGAAAGGAAATCCTGACTCACTGCTGGCTATAGCAATTTTTAGCTTGATGAAATCTCCAGGGAAAAACATTTCTGCACAAGGATTTCAGACTCTTGGGTTATTGCCAGAGTAAAGAAGCTGAGTTTGCATGACGTGCAGCAGAGACGCATGTGTCAGAAGCTGCTGACAGACCTCCTAGAGATGTTTGCCCTCACCCACCTTACTTGTTGAACTAACAAAATCCTAGAGAATAATCCCAAGACTACTCTCTGGGGCCATGTGTAACTTTAGATCCTTATGTGAGGTTGAATCTGTCCTTGTGCTAAACTTGGGCCCTGACCCAGCCGGAACACTACTAACAGTGCAGCTGAGGGGACCCCATGTAACCCATCTCACACAAGGTACTATGTAACACGGGGAGAAGGGAAAGAGAGTACATTTGCTGGGAGAATAATATGAGCTGCCTAACAAGGAATGTGGAGAACACTTTTTTCCTCCTTAAAAAAATTTTTTTTCCTGTCTCTTGGTGACTGGCTGAAAGAAATGTATAGTATTTCTCAGTCCTTCCCTCCTGTTAGGTCCTTTTTAAAATCATAGTTTGAAAGGCCTGAGAGAAAGAGTAATGGGTATGGGAGTCCCAAGGGAGAAAGGCTGTTGCTGGAGTAGGCTGCTGTCAGCTCCCTCTCTGGCTGTGGCCTCCCTCCCAGCCGGGACCCTCTGCCATAGCTGCAGACATGGTGTCCCAGCCAGCTAGGGAGCTGCCCATAAGTCCTCTTCATAAGTGCCAGGAGGGTTTGCGTCCCAGGTCTGAAGTCAAACTGAGGCACCTATTTACCTTCAGCTCACAGGGCTTTGTGATTAGAGCAGAGAAAGGCTCAGAAGTCCTAGGGGGATGGTGACATCTATTTATCCCTTCAAGCCCAGTTCATGTTCTGGCATTTCTTCCTCAGTTATCTGTGGAGACAATCCATGAAGGTGTTTTTAGGGACAGGTTCAGATGATACGTGTTGCTGGGTTTTAACTTCCTGAAATATATACATGCATAAGTGGAAGTCATCTTGTTTAAACTCAGTCACAAGGTACACTGCATTATCTCCCTTTGCATAAGTGAAGAAACTGAAGTTTTGTCACTTGCCCAAGTTCATAGAACCCATCAGTTCCCATTGCCCTCTCTCATTAGCAGAGAGGGTGAACACTGTGGGAGGCAGAATCCACAGGAAAAGCAAGAGCAGTGGGTGGATTTCACTGTGTCTCTCTGGGATTGTCTCCTACCTAGATGGAGGTGTGCGTCTCCCATATCCCTGGTTGAAAGTTGGGGTGTGTGTGCGATGGGGCTCCTGACATGGGTTTGTTCATTCTCTCATTCTCTTCATGGCCTGGCATGGTGGTTCAAGTCAACGCCCAGTGCTGCATGAAGTCAGGACAGCCTCACCTTGCAGGCGTGTGTTTCCCTGTGAGATGAGAGCAGAGTATGAACCCAGTGGGAATATGCCCTCCTTCCCCCATTCTGCCTCAGACTGAGGATAGAGGAGACTGTATTGTAGAAATCTGGTATGACCATGGGGGATGGTTAATAAGCTTCCTGCCCACAGTGACTGTGCCAACTCTTCCTTTGTGTTGAAAATAGTCCCTCCTGACCTGTCAACTGTATCTGGAGGCTTAGTGGAAGCTATTTTCTACATTGGCCAATCATATCCTTCCCATGCAGTATCTGAGACCGTGACCACGGCCAATAGACCTTCTTGGCACCAGGCCTTGAATATCTCACTTCCCGACTTTGGTCCCCAAATGTCCTCACAAAACTTGGACGAATGCTGCTATTCCTGCTGTCCCCCACTCTCCCAAGGCAGTTTTGTAGAAAGTATATTGCCAGTGATTTCAGTGCAAGGCTGGGGCACATCAGGAAGATAAACTGGTGGTACTACTCTCTTGCAGATGGAATCCATTTACTATTTTGTGGTGGGAGACGTTCCTGAGCAAACCAAGGAGCTTCTCCTTCAGAGGGCTTTGGAGATCCCATGTCCTGTCTGCACAGTGTCCTTCAATGCCAGAGGAGAAGGCACGATACCATTTTTAAAGGATCTGAGTGCCAAGACCCAAGGCAGGTAGGCAGAAAAAAATGCTCTTGAGTGACAGTGGGTGAGCTGCCTGCTTTCACAAGGTCAGCAGTGGTTTTCCTAACTGGTCTGTTCGTATGTTCTCCTCTTTCCAGCGGTCTTTAGTCTCCATGGCCTTTTCTTTTCTACCTTATATTAATATCTTACCTTGTTATTTTCTGTAATTCTGATGCTTTGACATCAGGGGTCCTTGCTGCCCCTGGAGAGACTGCTCCTTCCAAGGCTACCTAATTCCTAGAGAGCGTAAATGACTCACCCAGGAGTGCACTTTCATATGCAGACTAACTGATCCAGAGCCCACCTTGGTGCCCACGGACACACACGCAAGACTGCATGCCAGGCAGGGTACCAGGCAACTTGGGACTATTCCTATACCCTAGAACCCACTGAAATTATTCACCTAGCCAATCCTAAACCTGCTTCCTTTGCCTCATCCATTCCATCCTCCTGCAAAATCCACAATGAAGACTCTTGCCCATGTTTTTCCCTTGTTCTCTCAAGTGTCCTGACCGGCCCTGGTGCTTCCCTGTGTGGCCCTGTGTGGTGTGGTGTGCCCCCTCATCTTGGGAACTGAGTAGTCAGTTTTGGTTGCCATATCAAATACCACAGACTGAGTGGCTTAAACAACAGAAATTTATTTCTCACACTTGTGGAGGCTGGGAAGTTCAAGATCAATGTGCTGGCTGATGCAGTTTCTGCTGAGAGCTCTCTTTCTGGCTTGTAGACAGTTGCCTTCTTAACTATATCCTCTCATTGGAGGGAGGGGAGGAGAGATGAAGGGAGAGGGAGAGACAGAGAGAGAGAGCGAGCAGGAACATGCCCGTAAGCTCTCTGGTGTATCTTCTTGGAAGGATATTAATCCCACTGGACCAGGACCTTCAGACCTCATTTGACCTTAATTACCTCCTAAAGGCTCTATCTCCAAATATAATCAAATACAGTTACGGTGGGAGTTAAGGCCTCAACATATGAATTTGGGGGGCAGGGGACACAATTCAGTCTATAGCAGGAGGGACTGTGATAGCAAACTGTATTTTCAGTGGCAGCTAAACTGATCAAATGGCCTCATCATACCTGAATAAGGTATGTGTAATAAATCATGATGTGAAGAAAAGAATCCACATTCTAAGACATACCCAATGCCTTGTGGTGGGAGACCAGCTACCTATGTAGTTATAAGAAGAATGACTGAGTCCTTTCCTAAGTTAGCCTGTCTGAAATGGGTACAATTCCTGCCCTTCAGCATTTGTTCCCAAATTTAATTGCTCATTGAATTTGCCTGAGGAGCTTGTTAATAATTCAGAGGTCAAGGGCTTTACCTTACAGGCTAATGACTCTACAAAATAGAGGAGATCCTGGGAATATGCATTTAATCATTCACTTTAAGTAACAGCTGCCTAGGGAGTTTGATTAAAATGCAAATATCTTGGCCACAGCCCCAGAGACCCTGATTTGTGAGCTCTAGGGAGGACCAAGAATATTTATTCTTTTTTTTTTTTTACTTTATATTCATTTTTATTTTTATTTTTTAAATTTATTTTTTAATAATTTATTGTCAGGTTGGTTTCCATATAACACCCAGTGCTCATCCCCACAAATGCCCTCCTCCATGCCCGTCACCCCCCTTCCCCTCACCCCCACCCCCATCAGCCCTCAGTTTGTTCTCAACATTCAGGAGTCTCTCATGGTTTACCTCCCTCCCTCTCCCCAACTATTTTTCCCCTTCTTCTCCCTCATGGTCCTCCGTTAAGTGCCTCCTAATCCTCCTATACGTGCAAACATATGATATCTGTCCTTCTCTCCCTGACTTATTTCACTCAGCATAACACCCCCAAGTTCCATCCATGTTGCTACACATGGCCAGATTTCATTCTTTCTCATTGCCATGTAGTATTCCATTGTATAGGTAAACCACATTTTCTTGATCCATTTGTCAGTTGATGGACAAGCAGTTATCAGGGAATACTATGAAAAATTATATGCCAACAAATTGGACAACTTAGAAGAAATGGACAAATTCCTGAACACACACTCACTACCAAAACTCACACGGGAAGAGAGAAAATCTGAACAGACCCATAACTAGTGAAGAAATCCAATCAGTTATCAAAAATCTCCCAACAAATAAGAACCCTGGGACAGATGGCTTCCCTGGGGAATTCTACCAGACATTTAAAACAGGATTAATACCCATTCTTCTCAAGCTATTCCGAAAAATAAAAATCGAAGGAAAACTTCTAGACTCACTTTATGAAGCCAGCATCCCTTTGATTCCCAAGCCAGAGACCCAGCAGAAAAATAGAACTACAGGCCAATATCCTTGATGAATACAGATGCAAAAATCCTTAACAAGATACTTGCAAATCGAATCCAACAGCACATAAAAAGAACTCTCCACCAAGATCAAGTGGAATTCATTCCTGGGTTACAGGGCTGGTTCAACACTCGCAAATCAATCAATGTGATATATCACATTAACAAAAGAAAAGATAAAAATATGATCCTGTCGACAGATGCAGAAAAAGCATTTGACAAAATACAGCATCCCTTCTTAATAAAGACCCTTGAGGAAGTCGGCATAGAAGGAACTTACTTAAACATCATCAAAGCCATCTATGAGAAGCCCTCAGCTAACATCATCCTCAACGGGGGAAAACTGAGAGCTTTCCCCCTGAGACCAGGAACACGACAGGGATGTCCACTCTCACCACTGTTGTTTAACATAGTGCTGGAAGTCCTAGGATCAGCCATCAGACAACAAAAGGAAATCAAAGGCATCAGAATTGGCAGAGAAGACGTCAGACTTTCACTTTTCGCAGATGATATGATACTCTACATAGAAAACCCGACAGACTCCACCAGAAGACTACTGGAACTGATCCAGGAATTCAGCAAAGTTGCAGGATACAAGAATATTCATTCTTAACCAGACCCTTGATAACTCTGAGCCACTGCTCTGGCTGCTCTTAAGGCACTTTTTTTTTTTTTTAATATTTTTATTTTATTTCTAGGAGAGAGAGAGAGAGACAGTGTGAGCAGGGGAGGGTGAGAGAGAGAGGGAGTCACAGACTGAAACAGGTTCCAGGCTCTGAGCTGGCAGTCAGCACAGAGCCCGACGCGGGGCCCGAACCCACGAACCGCGAGATTATGACCTAAGCGAAAGTCGGACGCTTAACCGACTAAGCCACCCAGGCGCCCAAGGCACTTTTGAAATCTTTTAACATTAGGTGCTTCAGTTCTGGGTTCCTAAACCCCCCCCCACCCAAATAAAAGTGGGGCTCACTGTAGTACTTTTGCTAGTGGAGAGTAAAAGGCAACCGGCAGGACCCCTTGTCTTTCTGGTCCTCTGCTTAATTCATGTGAGGCACTTCCTGTGGGCAGCGGAGAGGTTAGGGCGTAATTTAACATGGGAGAAGCTGCAGTTTCGGCTGTGCACCATTGAGTGAATTTTGCAGAAGAGCACGACACGTAGACATGCTCTTCTGTCCCTGTTCTGACCCTCACAGGTGAGCCTGACCCACAGCCAGCCTGACCCACCAGCCAGGCTCCTGCCTGCCCGCTCTGCCCCCGGCCGGACCCCTGTGTCTCTTGCTTGGCCGCTGCACACCTTTGGCTGTTGAGCCCCAGCTGAGGCGCAGTAAGGATGGAACTATAAAGGGCATGCCCTGAGCTGCTCAGCTTGCAGGGAGGCTGGTCTCCTGGTTCCCTTGTGCCAGAGTCTGTGTTTGAACAGAGCCACCAAGCTGCAAAGCATGTTTTACTTTCTTGCACAAACTAGGTTTTATTTAGCCAGAGGAAATGTCTGCCCTGTTCTCTTTTCTAATCTGGAGAACAGGTCAGACAGTAGAAAGTCCTGGGCTCTGAAGGCCTTGGCACTCAGGTTGTAGGACCTGGCAGCCCTCCCCCCTCTGCCAGGTAAGGAGGTCACAGGACAAAGGCAGGTGACCATTTTCACTCTGGTGGAAGCATCTGCAGAAGGCAGGAGTGGCTAGGTTAAGGGTCCTTTGTCCTCACGAGGGGCTATTGGAACAAGGCTGGCTTGTTTAGTGCCATCAAGTCATCATTCTAGTGTCACCCTTTAGAAATAGATAGGACTGAGGCTTCCCATGGCCCAGGCGAAGCCCCCACATCTCTTCTATTATCCATGCATCCGTCTGTTTATCCCAACCCATGCTTCAGGATTCTCTTCATGCTGCGTAACAGGCAGAGGTGGGACTCTTAAGGGGCTGGTGGAGCATTACCCAGAGATTTCCTGTTAATCTGAAAGAAATTCCCTGCTACCACTGACTTTTTGGTTTCCAGATAATTGGTGTCAAGGGTGTGCTTAGCCTATCATTTTGTAGACTGTACCAGTGCTTCATGAGCTCTAAGATGCACATGAATCCCCTAGGGATCTCATTAAACTGCTTACTCTGACTCAGCAGGTCCAGGTAGGGCCCAGGAATGTGCATCCCTAACAAGCTCCCAGTGCTGCTGCTTCTCCTGGGACCACATTTTGAGGAGTCAGGCCCTAAAAACTTGTCCACACAAGAATTTTTTTCATTAGTGCTTCTCTTAGGTTTCAGGGAAGTGTGTGTTTGCCAAGTTAAAGTTGACTGAAGCCCGTTTGCAACTGGCAGTTGAGCCAATGGTGCCTGTTGTCGCCAGCTTTCAACATTGAACCTGCAGGGCCACGGGCACTATTGGGGCCTCATTAGACCGTTGGCTTGTCAACACTGTGTTGACATGATTGAACCTGGGAACAGAAGATAAATAGAGCAGAGGGTATCATTTTTCCAGGGTCAATAAATACCATTTGGTTGGCCTAATTACCCTCTAATGAGGAGATGAGTCATCCGTTAAAATCCCAATACATTCACAGCTCTCTCTTCTCTTTTGTCTCCCTGTCTTTTGTTTGTGGGAATTGACCAGGTACATGGAAAAGCAGTGAAACACCTAAGATGCTTGGCACCACAGCAGAGCAAGTTCATGGTCCTGGGAGAATGAATACACAAATGTTACAAATCTCTTCATGTTTCAGATTCCATGCATTTGCGGAGAGAACAGACTGTGTGGAATTTCCTGCATTTGCCTTAAAGGATGGTGACAGTGTAAATACTTGGAATTCAAGAAAACTGAAAGGAAAGCCCCCTCCAGGTACCTGGGATAGAAAAACAACAATAAACAACAACAACAACACAGTGTGGTTTACGTCTTAACGTTGGGTTTTCTGTATGCTTAGGGAATAAAGCACTATGTAGGGACCAATGGTATCCTTTTCATTATTTATATGGTCCAGGGGCAGTTCATGATGTTAATGATGAGTTTGTCAGCCCAGCAACCAGGAATAAACTTATCACCCAGGGAAGTGGCCGAAGTAGTATGTGCTGAACTAATATGAGAACCTTCTGGAGATGTAGCCCTGATGTGTTGGTGCTGCACTTAGTTCCTGGTAAGGCAGAGCTGCTGTGCCCAGGTTAGCTGGATGCTATGATGAGGACCCCTGCGGTTCTTGGGGGTTTTCTATTGCCCCACCTATCCATGACAGCAGGGCTAGTAGACACATGCAGGATTGACCTGTCTGTTATGAGGGCCGGGCATGCACAGGAACCTCTGTGGAGGCAGAGTGAACCTCCCCCTTCATTCAAAGAGTGATCGGAGATTTAAAAGGCATAGGAAAGAGGTCACAAAATCAGTGAGATATAGCTTCAGAAAAAACAATGCTAGAAGGTTCTCAGAAAGCCAAGAGGTGGGACTTTTCTTTGGGGCTGATGACATGGCGAAGTGCCAAAGATACCAAGTGAGCTCTGCTGAGAAAAGCAGGGAAGGAAGCTCAGTGTTGGATTGTGAGGTGATGCGGCATGATGCTGTTGGAGGTCTGAAAAAGCCCATTGCCACCTCCACCCTCCTGCATTTGAAGTCATTGGTAGAGATTTCTAGCTTCGGCATAGGGCAAGAACTACTCTCTGGGAGAAGAGAAGAGGCTGCAGGACACATCTGTGTGACAGGTTCCTCTCTTTATATAACGGTACTGCAGAGGCTCCCGAGAGAAGGGCCCTGTGCCTGAGGAGGACGCAGTTGTGGAAGGGGAAAGGTGGTCAGGTGGAGGCGAAGGCGAGGGGTCAAGTCACAAAGCCTGCCCCTGACATCCACTTTGTGGAGTCAGATTCTCAGTGTTCCATGGGAGCAGGGAAGAGTTTCCACTAGGTCTCACTGGCGGCCCTGCTTTGGGTAACTTATGCCCTTGTTCTGATGGTGAAGTGGATATCTCCAGAGAATTTGAGAAAATGCCCATTGTCAAGGGAGATTAATGCTAATCTAACAAAAACAGCTAATTCAGGATGTTTGCCACGCCTACTGAAAGCAATTTACAAGATTAAGCCTAGTGGGCAATGTTTCAATCAGGTAAAGAATGTGAGATGTCCCAGTTCCCCAAGGCATGCCAATTTCTGTAAAGGGGTTTAATTTTGGCTTATGTGTTCCTTGGCAACTTAGTTATAAAGGGAAACCTATCTGGCTGGATAGTTTACATTTTCAGCAACTACCATCTTCCCAACCCTGTGAATCATACAAATTAAATTATAGATTAAAGCATTTTTTTAGAATGAAGTGCTCACACTGTGGCCTGCCATTCCAATGCCATTTCAGCGATCCCACATTCTGAATCTGAGGAGAGAGCCCAAATCCTAAATATGTAGTCTTGTCTCCCCTCTCCGTCACAGTGTCCCAGAAATGCCAACATTGCATTTCTCCTCCTCAAAAACTGCCCAGAAATCCTTGACACACTCTTTTGGTTTGGAAAATATGTGGTTTCCAATCTGACCCAAGGCCTCAGAGGCAGATGTTCAGGCCTTCCTGCTCAGTTCCCTTTCCCCGTTTCCCACCACCGAGGTCCTGCATTTATCAGTATGAGTTTGTCTGGGCCCCTCTCCAGGCTGGGGAGGGAGGATCCCTCCTCAGGAGTTCATTGTGCCTCCTGTTGTATAGAAAGGAGGGACTGTCAAGTGAAGGGTTAGAGGGACACTGCTCAGAGAACTAACCCGGCAACTGGAAGAAATTTCCTACTGTTACCGACTTTCTGGATTCCAGATAATTGGCATGACTTACCATTACCTCGTGCACTATACCAATGCAGAAAAACTGTAAAGAATCCTTTTAGAGCCTAAGTGTCCATCAACAGATGAATGGATCAAGAAGATGTGGTTTATCTATACCATGGAATACTACATGGCAATGAGAAACAATGAAATCTGGCCACGTGTAGCAACATGGATGGACCTTGAGGGTGTTATGCTGAGCGAAATAAGTCAGGCAGAGAAGGACAAATATCATATGTTTGCACGTATAGGAGGATTAGGAGGAACTTGACGGAGGAAGAAGGGCGGAAATGGTGGGGTAAAGGGAGAGAGGCAAACCATGAGAGACTCTTGAATGCTGACAAAACCTGAGGACTGATGGATGTGGGGGGGAGGGGGGGATGGGCATGGAGGAGGGCACTTTGGGGATGAGCACTGAGTGTTATGTGGAAACTAATTTGACAATAAACTATTTGTAAAAAAAAAAAATCCTTTTAAAAATTGTAGTGAAATATACATAACATAAAATTTGTCATCTTAACTTTTTTTTTTAAGTGTGATTCAGAGGTGCTAAGTGCACTCACAGTGCTGTGCAGCCAGTCTCTTAGGCTCTTCTCCTCTGCAAATCTGTACCCATTAAAACTGCAAATCTCTGTTTCCCTCCCCGAGCCCCTGGCATCTACCAGTCCACTGTCTCTGAATTTGGCTACTCTAGATAACCTCGTGTAAGTGGGATCATATAGCATCTGTCATTTTGTGGGTGGCTTATTTTACTTTAACCTGTGTCCTTAAGGTTCATCCATGTCATAGCATGCGTCAGAATTTCCTCCCTTTTGAAAGCCGAATAATATTCTCTTTCATGTATATACCACATTTTGTTTATCCATTTATCCATCCACGGACACTTGGGCTGCTTCTGCCCTTTGGCTGTTGTGCATGATGCTGCTATGAACATGCACGTACAACTATCCCTTTGAGACTCTGCTTTCATTTCTTTGGGTATATACCCCAATGCAGAATTTCTGGATCACATATGCTAGTTCTATTTTTAACTTTTGTGGAACCTCCACATTATCTACCATAGTGGCTGCTCTGTTTTACATTTCTACCGACAGTGCATAGGTTTTCCATATCCTCACCAACATTTGTTATTTTCTGGTTTTGGGTTTGTTTAGTTTTTGGTTTTGGTTAGTAGCTATCCTAATGGGTGTGAAGTGGTATCTCGTTGTGGTTTTGCTTTGCATTTTCCTATTGATCTGTGATATTGAGCATCTTTTCATGTACTTGTTTAACATAATAGTGCAGTGTTTTAAAAGTTCGAAGTTAGTGCAAAATATCCATGGCAATCAGAGTGTCACGATTTTAAATAAAGACAGGCTCCTGCAATGATATGTTAGGTCATATAGGAGGCTAAGGTAAAGGGGAAAATGTACGCCTCTGTACATGTTTTATTTCTTTATTAATATTTATTTTTGAGAGAAAGAGTGTGAGTTGGGGGGGGCGGAGAGAGGGGGAGACACAGAGTTCAAACCAGGTTCCAGGCTCTGAGCTGTCAGCACAGAGCCCGATGCAGGGCTTGAACTTGCAAACCGCGAGACCGTGACCTGAGCTGAAGTCGGACGCTTAACCTACTGAGCCACCAGGTGCCCAATGTACATGTTTTAATTTACTATTTTCAATGATTGTTTCTGGGTTATTAAAGTAGTTGAAAATATTGAAGAATTGAAACATAGGTATAATGGAATGACATTATTTTAAATTCAAGTGTTTTGGGAATACATTCATAGCTTTTGCTGAAGTTTTATATTCACCAAGCATGGTACTGCTCACTTGGTCCTGCCCTACCTTATAACCTCACTTTTGCACAGGGTCCCTACTTTCTAGCCCTGTCCCAATGTTTGTTGCCATTTTAGAGCAACACATATTCACTCTCAATTGAGCCCTCAAAGATACCTCTCCCGCTGCCTTTGCTTGGGTTTCTCTGTCCCCTCTGCATATACGTTACCTTCCTGAGGACTCTTTCCTGACTCTCCTCTCCACTCTGTTCTCTCAGACTGCTTCTGAGGCATCTATCTGCTCGTGGCTTATGAGTCACTGATGACAAGACAGCCTCTTTTAGTCACAGTTTGGGAAGGGTCCAGAAACCAGGGCAGGCAAGAATCTCTTTTCCCAAACTCTGATATGAAAGATATCTCAGTTAAAAATTTCATAATCAGATTTTTTATTACCATCTCACTCCCATTCTTTTTTTTAACACATTAGGGGAGAATGTGCTATTCCCCTGCTGTGGATATCCCCAGCAACCAGCAAGTACAGAGTAGTGACAAAGGGAAAGTGTGTGTATGCACATGCACGTGTGTGTGTGTGTGTAGGGGGCAATGGTCATATTGCAAAAGTCATGACATGATCTTGGCCATCCACATTTCCTGAAGCAAATCTCCGTTTCAAGAAAGGAATGGTTTGTCACCTTCAAAAGGATAGGCCTAGACCACTGGCCAGCATTGGACTCTCAGGACATCGGTAGCAATGGGCTGGGTGGAATAACCTCAGGCTCCCAGGAGTTGGGTGTGGGAATTTGGGCACTGAGTAGACTTCTTAACTTTCACATCTAGGGATGACTTCCTGCCTTAGGGAGTCTGCTTCCTCCCAATCCAGGCTCTGTCCTACATAGGAATGCTTCATGTCCCTTAAATGGGTTCTCCTCATTGGGGAAAACAGGATCTTTGGTTTAGATTTAGGAATTATGGGAAACTTAATCTGGCAAATGATGCCGACCTAGAGCTTTAGTTTTGTGCATTGTCACAGCCATCTTCCTCCTTGGCTTTCTGCCCAGAGTTGGCTGGGTCCCTGCTCATGTTTACACTTATGGGGCATAGAGCAGCCAGCACTCTCCTCTCCTGTGTTTTTCTCCATGTAGTGTCTTTGCCTCTTTCTCTCTTTGTTCTGGGCTTGACTTTCTACTGGAGAGGAGGAGAGGATTCCAACAGAGCCTAATTACTGTGGGGCCAGAGTGATGCTGCATTCTAGAGCTCTTCTGAGCCACCCAGCCCCCCTGTAGCTTGACTTTCCTCCCAGTTAATGAGCATGGATTCTCTTCATGGTCTTTGTATATCATGGAATATTCATCTCATCCATAAGCAAAATAAAACAGAGGTGTTTGAGATTCCCTGAACTCTAGGCATTATTTATTTATTTATTTATTTAACAAATAGTTTATTGTCAAAATTAGTTTCCACATAACACCCAGTGCTCTTCCCCACAAGTGCCCTCCTCCATGCCCATCCCCCCACCCCCCCACATCCATCAGTCCTCAGTTTTTGTCAGCATTCAAGAGTCTCTCATGGTTTGCCTCTCTCCCTTTCCCCCACCATTTCCGCCCTTCTTCTCCCCCTTGTTCCTCAGTTAAGTTCCTCCTAAACCTCCTATACGTGCAAACATATGGTATTTGTCCTTCTCTGCCTGACTTATTTCGCTCAGCATAACACCCTCAAGGTCCATCCATGTTGCTACACATGGCCAGATTTCATTGTTTCTCATTGCCATGTAGTATCCCATGGTATAGATAAACCACATCCAAAAAGATAAATGGATCTTTTTGATCCATTCGTCTGATGATGGACACTTAGGCTCTTTCCATGTTTTAGCTATTGTGGAGAGTGCTGCTATGAACATTGGGGTACATGTGCTCCTATGCATCAGCATTTCTGTATGCCTTGGGTAAATTCCTAGCAGTGCTATTGCTGGGTCATAGGGTAGTTCTATTGTTAGTTTACTCTAGGCATTTTTTGAAGAAAAGATTCCTCTCCAGGACTGGGCAATACTTTAGTTGCTCTTGCCTGGACCAGTCATCCCCTCCCCAACATTCTCCTGGCATGTGCACCAGACTATCTCCTTGATGGCAGGTCAAGGTGTGGGCTGGATAGCAGGTAGCAGGGTGTTCTTGTCTTGGTGGCTGATTCTTAGGGAATCGGTAGACTTTAGCTTTCTAACCTAAATGTGGCAGCCAGGGCTTGACAGCAGTGACAGGCTTCATTCTGCCCTGGCTGGTAGGGCTTCTGCTGGTGCTGCTGAAATAGTTCTTTCTTCAGAGTCTGAAATGGAGGGCTGAAAAAAAGTCACCTCCCATGTCCCTGTTTCTGGGCATTCTTGGGGAGTCAGGGAAACTCATTGTCTAAGCAAACTCCGAGTGGCCTCTCAGCTGATCACTTTGTTTCTGACCTGGACTTAAAAGTATTCTGTGGTATTCTTTCAAACTCAGTCTCATCTCACGCCAGTAGTGTCCCCCAAGTCTGCAGTGACTTCCAACAGGCCACACCTTATTTGCACATCGGTTTCCAATGGTTACAGCCATCCACTAGAGATGAATTGGCTCCAGTGTAATGCTTGTATGGGAGACACTGCCCACTTCAGAGAAGTCCCTAATGTCACATATGAATGTCTGGTCACAAAAGCAAGGTTGGTCATATTCTTTGATTTCTAGAATTCAGTCTAATTTTTGATTCTAGGGCCCCTCTATCCTAGCATAGTGGTAGGAAATTAACCTCAGTTATTTTCAGGGTCCCCTTCCTGAGCTTTTCCCAAGGTTTAGAGATTGTAGGCAGTGCTAAGAAACCCTTCAGGGGAGAGCTGTAGTTATTGGACGTCTGTTCCTGCACATCATCCATACATACCCATTCGACCTGTCTTATAGCCACTCCAGGTCGACCAATTCTCTACTGCTCCCACACTGGGCTTTGGATGTGGGAGTCTTTTGTAGACCCTGCCCTACCACACTGGATTCACCATGTACCTTCCAGGGGTCTGCAGAGATGTGCCCATCTTCTCCTGGGATCCTCTCCTCTTCTGCCCCCAAACTAAGGGCAATTTCCTAATCTGGGACAACTCCTCTCTCCCTTCTGCTTCTTCAAAGCTAGCTGCTCTCTAAACCCTCTATAGGAGGTTAGGCTTCAAAAGAAACAGCCAGAATGTCTTGCTGGCTTTTTTGTCTTTCTGCCTTGCCTCCTTTAGGGCAATTTGCAACGTGCCTGATATCTGCTTGAATATGGAGGGAGGGTGTAGAACAGGAAAAACAGGGAGAACAGATCACCATCACAAAATACGATCCAATGACATGCATAAATGTGACCTTCTATAAAGGTCAAGTGTTAACCTAACACTAGGATAGCTTTTCTGTGGAGGTGGAGATCCCTGAGATCATATAACTGGTTACCTTTTTTTTTTTTTAAGTTTTGTAAAATAACTCTTCAGGAATAGATGTTGGAGAATGAAAAATGGAGAGTTTCTATGCTGTTAAAGTTGGTGGCACATGTAGATCTAGAGCTTCTTTGTCCAGTAACAGAAGCCACTGGCCACATGTGACTACTGAACACTTGAAATACGTTGAGTCCAATTTGATATGCGCTGTAAGTGTAAATTACACACTGGATTTCAAAGACCTAGTATTAAAATAATTTTTAATATAGATTATATATCAAAATGATAATATGGATATGTCAGGCTATAGCAAATATATTAACAAATTCACTTGTTGCTTTTTTCCTTCTAAAATGTGGCTATTAGAAAATTTGAAATTATACATGTGGCTCTCATCATATGTTCATTGTCAAGTGCTGCTCTACAGCCACACTAGCTGGCCCTGTCACTCAAATAGATATGTAGCTTGAGGCAAGTATTTAACCTTTCTGCTTCCTGTTCCTCATCTACAAAATGGCGATAATAGTTGTTAATATTCTAGTATATTATCTGTGTTAAATGATGAAGAGGCAGAGAGGAATAAGGCACTGTCCTGTGTTCTAGGAACTTAAATGCAGTAGAATCAAGAGTCCTGGCTTTGGAGTCAGACCTGAGTTTGGATTTATCACTTAGCTGCATGATTTTAGTTAAGGTACTTAACTAATCTGAGCTTTAGCTTACTTATTTATGAATGAGGATAATGGTGTTTACCGTGTGTGTGTGTGTGTGTGTGTGTGTGTGTGTGTGTGTGTGTGTTCAACAGTGTTTTATACAGCACCTGGCACATAGCTGACCAGTCAATAAATTATGGGTGCTTTTATGCCTAACTCTCATCATCCAGCAGGTTACCCTGCTGTTATTACCTCTGGGTAAGCAACTTAAAGACTAAATTTTTATTTTCTTCTGTTATGCTAATTCTAATGTTTGTTTTAGTTTTATTTCTATCATTAAATAGATTCAGTTCTCACTTGTAGTTCATTTGCTTTGGTTTCTCAAGCCATCTCTTGATTGGCTGAAGTCCTAGTAGTTTCCTCAAGGGAGAATCACAAGAGCAATAGTCCCAGGGTTTTCGAATGTTCTTTTCTGTAGCTTCTTAAAGGGCAGCTTGGCTGGGTAGAAAGCTCTTGGCTCTTTCTTTTCCCTTTGAGTGTGGTTTGGCTTGTGCTGCAGTGTCTTCTATTGCATGCTGCCGAGGAGAAACCTGAAGGCAGCTTGATTTTTTCTTTTCTGAGTGACTTTATCTTTTTGCCTGGTTGCACAGGAATTGTTTTTATTCCCAGCTTTATTGAGATATAATTGACATATGACATTGTGTACGTTTAAGATATACAGTACAATGATTTGATACATATATATGTTGCAAACTGATTACCATAGTAAGATTAGTAAATGCATCTATCACCTTACATAATTACCATTTATTTTTTTGTGGTACCAACATTTAAGATTTACCGTCTTAGCAACTTTCAGGTATATACTACAGTGTTGTTAACTACAGTCACCAGCTGCACATTACATCCCCAGAACTTAACTCACCTAATAATTGGACGTTTGGGCTTTTTGACCAGCATCTCTGCATTTCCTCCATTAAGCCCTTGGCAACTACCACTCTACTCTCTGTTTCTAGCAGTTCGTGTGTGTGTGTGTATGGGTGTGTGTGTGTGTTATGATTCCACACGTGAGATCATACCTTATCTTATTTCACTTAGTGTAATACCCTCAAGGTCCATCAGTGTTGTTGCATATGATAAGATTTCCTTCTTTCTTATGGCTGAATAATATTTCATTAAGATAATCTGTTTCATCTATGTCTATATTTTCACCTCACATCTTCTTTATCCATTCATCTGTTAATGGACACAGGTTGTTTCCATGTCTTGGCTGTTGTGAATAATGCTGCAGCAAACATGGGGATACAGATGCCTCTTCAAGATAGGAATTTCACCTCCTTGGTTAAATTTATTCCCAAGTATTTTATTATTTTTGATAATGGAATTGTTTTTTAATTTCTCTGATGGTTTGTTGTTAGGATATAGAAATGCAACTGATTTTTTGTGTGTTGATTTTCTGCAAAGTTTACTGAATTCATTTATTCTAACAGTTTTTTGGTGGGATCTTTAGGGTTTTCTTTATATATATAAGATTATATCATCTGCAATCAGAGGCAGTTTTACTTCTTCCTTTATGATTTGGATGTTCTTTCTTTCTTTCTCTCTCTCTCTCTCTCTCCTTCTTCTTCTTCCTCTTCCTCTTCCTCCTCCTCCTCCTTTTTTTTTTTTTTTTTTTGCCTGATTGCTCTGCCTAAGATTTCCAATACTTTGTTGAATATGAGAGGTGAAGGTGGGAATTCTTGTCTTCTTCCTGACCTTGGTGGGAAAGCTTTCAACTTTTCATTTTCTGTATGATGTTAGCTGTGGATTTTTTTGTTTATGGGCTTTATTATGTTAAGATGTGTTCCTGATATACCCAATTTGTCAAGAGTTCATTTCCTGGTCCATGAAAGGATTTTGAATTTTGTCAAATGTTTTTCTGCATCTATTGAAAAGATATATAATTTTTTTTTATCCTTCGTTCTATTAACGTGGTGTATCACACTGATTTGCATATGTTGAACCATCCTTGCATCCCAAGGATAAATATTTTTGGGTCATGGTGTATGATCCTTTTAATGTGCTGTTTAATTCCGTTTGGTAGTATTTTGTTAAGAATTTTTGCATATAACACACTTAACAGAGATAGCGTGTTCCCTTCAACTTTTTTTTGAGGAGTTTGAGAAGAAATGGTATTAATTCTTTAATGTTTGGTAAAATTCACCAGTGAAATCATCTGGTCTTGGACTTTTCTGTATTAAGAGATTTTTGATTACTGATTCAATCTTCTTACTTGTTACTGGTCTCTTTGGATTTTCTATTTCATGATTCAGTTTCAGTAGGTTGGAATTTATTATCTAGTTTGTTGGTGTTCATATTAGTCTCTTATAATCCTTTGCATACCTGTTGTGTCAGTTGTAACTTTTCTTTCATTTCTGATGTTATTTGTTTGATTCTCTTTTTATCTCAGTCTAGCTAAAAGTTTGTTAATTTTGTTTATTATTTAAAAACCAGCTCTGAGATTTTGTTGATCTTTTCTGTTGTTTGTGTGGTCTCCATTGTATTTATTTCTGCTCTAATCTATGTTACTTCTGCTAGCTTTGGGCTTAGTTCTTCTTTTTCTAGTTCCTTGAGATATAAATTTCAGTTGCTCATTTGTGATCCTTCTTTTTTTCCCCTTTTAATGTAGGTGTTGCTATTAATTTTTCTCTTAGACCAGCTTTTGCTGCAAGCCATAAATTTTGATATGTTGTTTCATTTTCCTTTCAAGATATTTTTTTATTTCCCTTTGACTTCTTCTTTGCCTCATTTTATTCAGGAGTGTGTTGTTTGACTTCCACACATTTGTTAATTTTCCAGTTTTCTCCTGTTAGTAAGTTAGTAAGTCCTATGTATCAATAATTATATTAGGTATTTGATCTTAAGATAGAGGTCAAGTCCAATGTTTCCTTCTTGTTCTGTTTGGGTGATCCATCCAATTGCTGAATGTGGGGCATTGATGTCCTGTTACTACATTGTTGTCTGTTTCTTCCTTCAGTTCTGTGAATATCTGGTTTAAATATTTAGGTACTCCTATGTTGAATGCATATATATTTATAATTGTAATAGCCTTTTGATGAATTGATCCCTTTATCATTATATAGTGACTTTCTTTGTCTCTTGTGACTGATTTTGATTAAAAGTCTATTTTATCTGGGGCACCTCGGTGGCTCAGTCAGTTAAGTGTCTGACTTCGGCTCAGGTCTTGATCTCACAGGTTCGTGAATTCAAGTCCCACATCCAGCTCTGCCCTGATGGTACAGAGCCTGCTCCAGATCTTCTGACTCCCTCTCTCTCTGCTCTCCCCTCATCGCACATGTGCTCTCTCTCTCTCTCTCAAAACTAAATAAACATTAAAAAAAAAGTCTATTTTATCTAAGTAAAGCCACTCTATCTCCTTTGGTTATCATTTGCAATGAATGTCTTTTCCTATCTTTTCACTTTCAACCTATCTATGTCCTTAAAGCTAAAGTGAGTCTCTTATAGGCAGCATGTTGTTAGATTTTGTGTGTGGTTTTTAAAAATATTCAGCCACTTTGTGTCTTTTGATCGAATAATTTAGCCTCTTACTAAAGTTTAGCATAATTATTCATAGATAAGGGCTTACTATTGTAAGTATTTTCCTATTTCTTGTTTCCTATTTTTTTAACTTCCTTTGTTCCTTTGTTCTTATTCTACTGTCTTAAGACTATTTTTTGTAGTGGTATGCTTTAATTCCTTTATCTTTCTCTTTTATGTAACTACTATAAATAGTTTTGGTGGTTACCATGAGGTTTACAAAAAATAAAACGTTTTGTAAATATCACAGTCTATTTTAAGCTGATAACAAGTTACCTTCAATTGCATATAAAAACTCAACAGTTTTAGTTCTCTCCCCACATATACTACGATGTCACACTTCACATCTTTTTATATTGTACATCTATTAACAAATTATTATAGTTATTTTTAATACTGTTTTTTAATTTTTATACTAGAGATAGAAGTTATTTACATGCCATCATTATAGTATTACAGTATTCTGAATTTATATTATCTTTTTAGATTAAAACTTTTATTTTTTTATTAATTTTTTCTTTCATAGTTTATTGTCAAGTTGGTTTCCATATAACACCCAGTGCTCATCCCAACAAGTGCCCTCCTCCATGCCCATCACCCCCCTTCCCCTCTCCCCCACCTCCATCAGCCCTCAGTTTGTTCTCAGTATTAAAGAGTCTCTCATGGTTTACCTCCCTCCCTCTCCCCAACTATTTTTCCCCTTCTCCTCCCTCATGGTCCTCTGTTAAGTTTCTCCTATTCCACATATAAGTGAAAACATATGGTATCTGTCATTCTCTGCCTGACTTATTTCACTCAGCATAACACCCTCAAGTTCCATCCATGTTGCTACAAAAGGCCAGATTTCATTTTTTCTCCTTGCCACGTAGTATTCCATTGTATAGATAAACCACATCTTCTTGATCCATTCGTCAGTTGATGGACACTTAGGCTCTTTCCATGATTTGGCTATTGTTGAGAGTGCTGCGATGAACATTGGGGTGCATGTGCCCCTATGCATCAGCATTTCTATATCCCTTGGGTAAATTTCTAGCAGTGTTATTGCTGGGCCATAGGGGTCTTCTATTTTAATTTTTTGAGGAACCTGCACCAGTTTACATTCCCAGCAACAGTGTAGGAGGGTGCCCATTTCTCCACATCCTCGCAAACATCTGTAGTCTCCTGATTTGTTCATTTTAGCCACTCTTACTGGCATGAGGTGGTATCTCAGTGTGGTTTTGATTTGTATTTCCCTGATGAGAAGGGATGCTGAGCATCGTTTCATGTGTCTGTTGGCCATCTGGATGTCCTCTTTGGAGAAGTGTCTGTTCATATCTTCTGCCCATTTCTTCACTGGATTATTTGTTTTTTGGGTGTGGAGTTTGATGAGTTCCTTATAACTAGACTTTTATCTGATATGTCATTTGGCAACTATCTTTTCCTATTCTGTCAGCTGCCTATTAGCTTTATTGATTGTTTTCTTTGCCATGCAGAAGCTTTTTATCTTGATGAGGTCCCAGTAATTCATTTTTACTCTTGATTCCCTTGCCTTTGGGGATGTGTCAAGTAAGAAATTGCTGTGGTGGAGGTCAAGGAGCTTGTTTCCTGCTTTGTCCTCTAGGGTTTTGATGGTTTCCTGTCTCACATTCAGGTCTTTTATCCATTTTTTTAGTTTATTTTTGTGTATGGTGTGAGAAAGTGATCAAGTTTCATTCTTTTGCACGTTGCTGTCCAGTTCTCCCAGCACCGTCTTTTAAAGAGGCTGTCTTTTTTCATTGGATATTCTTTCCTGCTTTGTCAAAGATTAATTGGTCATTAATTTGTGGGTCCAATTCTGAGTTCTCTATTCTATTCCATTGGTCTATGTGTCTTTTTTCTGCCAGTACCATATTGTCTTGATGATTACAGCTTTATAGTAGTGGCTAAAGTCTGGGATTGTGATGCCTCCTGTTTTGGTTTTCTTCTTCAATATGACTTTGGCTATTCAGGGTCTTTGGTGGTCCCATACAAATTTTAGGATAGTTTGTTCTAGCTTTGAGAAAAATGCTGGTGCAATTTTGATTGGGATTGTATTGAATGTGTAGATTGCTTTGGGTAGTAATGACATTTTAACAATATTTATTCTTCCAATCCATGAGCATGGAATGTTTTTCTATTTCTTTATCTTCTTCAATTTCCTTCATAAGTTTTCTATAGTTTTCATCATACAGATCTTTTATATTTTTGGTTAGGTTTATTCCTAGGTATTTTATGGTTTTTTTGTGCAGTTGTGAATGGGATCAGTTTCTTGATTTCTCTTTCTATTGCTTCATTATTGGTGTATAAAAATGCAACCAATTTCTGTACATTGATACTGTACCCTATGACTTTGCTGAATTCATAGATCAGTTCTAGTAGGCTTCTGGTGGTGTCTGTTGGCTTTTCCATGTAGAGTAGCATGTTGTCTGCGAAAAGTGAAAGTTTGACTTCTTCTTTGCCAGTTCGGATGCCTTTTATTTCCTTTTGTTGTCTGAGGGCTGATGCTAGGACTTCCAGCACTATTAGAGTATTCTGATTTTAATTAAATATTTACCTTTACCAGTGAGTATCAGACTTTTATATGTTTTTGTATTGTTACTTAGTGTCCTTTCATTGCAACTTGAAGAACTCCCATTAGTATTTCTGCAAAGCAGGTGTAATAGTGATGAATTTCCTTAGCTTTTGTTTGTCTAGGAATGTCTTTATCTCTCCTTCATTTTTGAAAGACAGTTTTCCTGGATATAATATGCTTGGTTGGTAGTTTTTTCTTTCAGCACTTTGAATATTTTATCTCAAGTCCTCCTGGACTGCAAGGTTTCTGCAGAGAAATCCACTAATAGCTTTATGGAGTTCCCTTGAATTATCAAGTCATTTTCCTCTTGGTGCTTTCAAAATTCTCTCCTGGTCTTTGAGTCTCTACATTTTTATTATAACATGTCTCAGAGTAATCTTTGGGTTGATCTTGCCTAGAGTTCTTTGAGCTTCCTGTACCTGATGTCCATGTCTCTCCCTAGATTTGGGAAGTTTTCAGCTATTATTTCTTTAAATCATTTTTCTGTCCCTTTCTCTTTTCCTTCTGGGTCTCCCGTGATGTGAATGTTTATTTGTTTAATGGTGTCCCATAATTCATGTAGACTTTCTTTACTCTTTTTTAGTCTTTTTTTCTTTTCGTTTCTCTAACTGGTTACTATCAAATTATCTGTTTTTTAGTTTGATGATTCTTCTGCATGATGAAGTCTGTTGTTGAAACTTTCTTAAATTTTTCAGTTCTATCATTGTATTTTTTAGTTTTGGGAATTCTCTTTTGGCTCTTTTTATGGGATTTATTTCTTTATTAAAGTGTTTAATTTGTTCATGCATTATTTTGATGATTTCATGATTGTCTATACTCTTCTGCATTACATTGAATGGTTATTTTGAATTCTGTCAGGTTATTCATAGATCTCCATTTTTGGGTTCTTGGTTAGTAGAACATTATTCGTTTTCTTAGGTGATGTCATCTTTGCCCGACTCTTCATGATCCAGGTAGCCATTACAGGGATACAGAGCTGTTTCTGTTTCTGTAGCATTGGTGCCAACTTGCCTTCTAAAAATGGCATTGTTATGGGTGGAGGTATGATTGAAGGATTCAGCCATTTTCCTCTAAAGGATTCTTTCTTTAACTTTAAATTCCACTAAGTCCTACATTATGTCTCAGTGTTAACTGCTGCAGTTGATATTCTCTGGTGTGCAGTGTGCCCTTTACATATGGAGATCTAAAACTTTTATTTGAGGCACATTTTCTTGAATTATATCTTTCAATATTTGTTCTGTTCCTTTGTTTTATTATTACTTTAATATTTAAATTATTATTTTCAGATTTAAGGAAAAACTTGGACATTGCTTAGTACATGTGCTGGGTACTGTGCTAGCCTCTTATCAAATTTAAAAAAATGTTTTTAATGTTTTTTCATCTTTGAGATACAGAGAGAGACAGCATGAGAGGGGGAGGGAAAGAGAGAGAGGAAGACTCCAGGAGACTCAGAAGCAGGCTCCAGGCTCTGAGCTGTCAGCACAGAGCCCAATGTGGGGCTCGAACCCATGAATTGTGATATCAGGACCTGAGCTGATGTCAGAAGCTTAACCAACTGAGCCACACAGGCACCCCAAGCCTCATCAAATTTTAAGTGACTTAATCTTTATAACGAGCCTATGGGGCAGGTACTATTATTATTTTCATTTTAGTAGTAGGGAAACCAAGACAAAGTTGTTAAGAAGCTTCTCCAAATTCATATTTTAGATAGAGCCAGGATTCAGACTCAGTTTATTCTCTTAACCATTGCACCATGCCTGTTTTCTTCCTCAGGGACTCATTTTATTTGTAAAGCATGATAGGTTTTCATTGACTGTCATGTCTATCATTTTATCTCTAATATTTAAAAATACTTCACTTCTATTTCTGCTCACCTTGTCTGGCTTCTTATAGTGAGTTCCATAGTATATTGTCTTCATTGAATTCCTACCAATTTCCTCCTAGCTTCTGTGATTTTTTTATTCTTTTCTGAGTTTTTATATTTCATCTCTTCATGTTTCTTACCATCTTACTCTTGAGTTTTTAAATTTCTGCTTTATTTTCTTCCTTCATGGACATGATGACTTCATATATATTTTTTAATTCATGGTGAAATATTAATCATAATTTTCATGTGTTCCTTGATAACATGTTTTGGAAAGCATTACTTATCTCTTGATAGCTTTGTTGCTCTTTTTTTTTTTTTTTCCTTAAAGCATCCTTATATAGACGCTGTGTGCTAACTTCCTTTTTATCATTCACCACTGAAGGGAGATAAGTTAGATATCTGTAGGCAGGTTATATGGGAATTAGGGTAGGGAGGGGTCTATGTTTCTTAAGTCAAGGCTTTCTTCTCTGCTGCTCTAGAGAGAGAGAGGTTCCTACAAATAAGTTTGTCCTGGGTGACGCTTTGTGAAGCTCTACCTCTTTTGCCTTTGTAAACCGTATAGGTAGACTTTTGCCACTAGCCCTTGTCATTAAGGTTCCAGTACCCAGTGTTGCTGACCAGGGTCACCCTTGATGTTGAGTGGGCCCCCACTTTCTAATGCTTGCCCCAGCTTTCTGGACCACTCCAGGTGCACGTTCTCTGCTTTCTTCTGCATAGCTTCTGCCCGTTCGCAGCTGCTCTTGACAGCCATTATCTGGACGTTATTTTTGTCTCCTAATTTGGCGGAAGAAGGGATATGTGTTTTGTTTTTCATTCTCATTTTTCACCCCCCCCATGTAATTTCTAGGAAAAAGAAAAGATGCTGAAGTATATAGTTGTGTTCATCCTGGAAGTAAAGGCTAAATCTTGAATGTTCAAAGATGTATTAAAGAGAACTCTAAAACCAGTGTGAAACCTGATGTCTTCATCTTTTGTGTGAGATGAGTGGTATCTTTCACTTTTTCTTGTCACACATTTATGTGTCATGTATTATATTGCCACTCACTGTATTTACATAAAATCAAGAAAGTATCATTGAACACTTAGCCCATCTGTTATCAAGTTCTCAAATTCCAAAATGTCAATAAGTTGGTATAAAATTCTGGTGTTTTAGGGACCTTTGGGTGACTCAGTCAATTGAGTGTCTGACTTTGGCTGAGGTCATGATCTCATGGTCCATGGGTTTTAGCCTCCTGTGCTGACAGCTCAGAGCCTGGAGCCTGCTTCGGAATCTGTGTCTCCCTCTCTCTCTGCCTCTCACCCACTCATGCTCTGTCTCTCTGTCTCTCAAAAATAAACAAACATTTAATATATTTTTTAAAAAAATCAGGTGTTTTTAAGAGAATATTATTTGTAAATATTAAAAAATAACTTTTATTGTCATTTTCCCCTCACTGTTATATCAGTTATTTCCTAGAAAACATGATATCACTTCTAATTATTGGATGAGGGTGATGAAGCATACAAATCTGCTAAATGTTTAATTCATGTCACTTCAAAGGGTTTTTTCCCCAAATTAAAGTGTGTGTGTGTGTGTGTGTGTGTGTGTGTGTGTGTGTGTGTGTATTGCTAGGTGCATAACGTATATTCCTCATTTAATCCTCATAACAATTATGTGAAGGGACTGGTATTATTCCAGTTTTTCAGAAGAGAAACAGCCTTGGAGTTATTTTTTGAGGTTATATAACTGGGAAGAGGCAGAGCAGTAAGTCTGAGGCCTAGGCTGTCCTAAACACTCTGCTGTCCTGCCTCTGCAGATATAATGTAGACAATTTGGAATATATGAAGAAAGGAAAAGAAACATTATTGCCACCCAAAGATTTTCACTCTTGAGCATATTGGTGTATTTCCTTCCAGTCTTCTTTATTGCTCACTTAAAAAAAATTAAAGCATAAATATATTATGTACCACTTTAAATTCTGAATTTTTTCCTTAATATTACAGCGAGTATTTTTCCATATTCTTATGAAACTTCTGTAAGTTACATTAAAAGATACATAATACAGTTGACCCATGAATGACAAAGGGGTTAGGAGCACCAACCCCCTGAGCAGTGAAAAATCCCATTTAAATTTTGACTCCCCTAAAACTTAATCACTAATGGCCTCTTTTTGACCAGAAGCCTTACTGATAACAAAAACAATTGATTCACACGTTTATTTTATATGTTTTTTATACTGTGTTTTTATAGTAAAGCTAGGATAATGAAAATTAAGGTTTTTTTGTAAGTTTATTGATTTTTTTTCAGTTCTCTCTTCACCCAATGTGGGACTTAAACTCATGACCCCAAGATCAAGAGTTGCACACTTCTCTGACTGAGCCAGCCTGGTGCCCCTAGAATAAAATAAATGTTATTAAGATTAAGACAGTCATAAGGAAGAGAAAATGCATTTACAATACTGTACTATGTTGAAAAAAATCTGTGTAGGGCTACCTGAGTGGCTTAGTCAGTTAAGCATCTGTCTCTTGATCTTGGCTCAGGTCATGATCACATGCTTCATGAGATCAAGCCCGGTGTTGGGCTCTGCATTGACAATACAGAGCATGCTTGGGATTCTCTCCTTCTTTCTCTGTCCCTCCCCCACTCCTGACCACAGTCATTCTCAAAAGAAAAAAACTTAAAAAAAAAACCCCAAACTTAAAAAAAAAAATCTCTGTATAAGCAGACCCACATAGTTCAAATCCATGTTGTTTGAGGAACATTTGTAGTTCATTAAAGTGGTGTACTATAATTTTGTAAATCACTTCTTGTTGGACATTTGGATAAGTTTGAATTTTTTTGCTATTAGAGATAATACAGCACTTATCTTTTTCTGCGGTATTTTTCCTCCTGTATTTTTGACTTTTTGGGGGCATAGATTTCTAGTAGTTGATATACTGAATCAACATGTTGAACATTTTGGGTTAATCTCTCATATGGAATTGCTTTCCAAAAACTGTTTTAAGACAGTATAACTCACATCAGCAGTGTATGGGGAATACCCATTTCATGGAAACTGAATTAGCATAAAAATAGTTATCTCTTTTCTGTCTGGGTTTCTTTAATGAATAACTTAATGTCACAAGTAGTGAGTAGTAGTGGAATTTAATATTTTTGTATTTAACTTCTTTTGTGAATTACCCACTTGTCTTTTGTCCATTTATTTGCCAGCTTCTTGTGTTTATCATGTCATGTGAATTCTTTGTATATTAATGACATTAACTCATCAGTATTATTACCTATTGATAATTTATCCTAGTTATTCATTTTCTTTTCATTTGGACAATAATTTATATCAACCTCAAAATTTGCATAGCAAGCCCAGTATGTAAATCCTAAAGATCCTTTGTGATTCCATCTCTTTTCCATTGAGTCCTTTATGGCCTGAGTTTAAAACAAAAACAAAAATCTTTTTGCTCTCTCTAGATGTATTTTTGAGGTGTGACACAATGTCAGGATATAAAGGGAGTTATCCTTAAATAGTTAACAGCTATATTCACATCATTGACTTACAAACCTTTACCTTTCTTTCTTCACTGATGTATGTGGCTTCCTTAGGAATTTATAGCATTCCTCTATGTAGGCTTGCTCCTGGGCCATCTCCTCTGTTTCACTGCCCTTTCCTGTTCTGGTCTTCCCTTTCTGGTGATGACCTTTTGACATTAATTTGTTTTTCTATCTGCCCTGTGTATTTATTGTAGATGTGAAAAATAGATTTGATCTTTTCCTTCATTTTGTGTGCTTCTAGATTGAATATTCTGAGGGGAGAGCACATGCATGCTTGGTTTCTGGACTGTCTGAGTCAATGGACACTTTTTTTCTCATAATATCCATTGATATTTTAAGGATTTTATTTATTACCCCAAATACATTTTTCTTCCTTCCTTTTTCTTTTTTCTTTTCTCCACTTCTCCACCCTGCCCCCATTGTTTATTAGTATAATTTTGGTAGGTCCGGTGTAACAATTTGAAAGCAAAACAAAAGATTGAGCTGTATCAGTAGTTTGCTAACTACAGCCTGTCAGTGTATTAAAGCCTGATCTGATGGTTTGTGAGATCAAACCCTGCATCAGGCTCTGCACTGACAATGTAGAGTCTGCTTGGGATTCTCCTTCTCCCTCTCTCTCTGCCCCTCCCCGACTTCTGTGTGTGCATGCATGTGTTCTCTGTCTCTTTCTCTCTCTCTCTCTAAATAAATAAATAAATAAGTACTGAAACAAAAAGAATGATACTAACCAATTTATTTTCATTCCTAATGATGGATGAGAATTGGAATTTAGATCCAGGAAGTGAATACTGTTCAACTATGTCCTGATAGGAGGAAGGTCCATTTCCAAGGTTGACTAGGGGTGGGCCTCCTTCAGGAGCACCCATTCTTTTCCTCGAAGTAATAAATAGGATTATACTATGAGGCTTTTTCTGGGCATGACTTTCTCCTACTTCCCTGTTGTCAGATCAGGCTCAGGGAAAAGTTTGAATGGTAGAAGAGTAATTGTAAATTGGATGTGGTAGTTTTCTGATCTCAGAAGCTTTCATGTAGGGACAGATTGCTCAGAATGAAATCTGGGTTTTTGCTCTTTGGGGATGGAACTTTAAGTGCTAGAGCTTTCCGGGGACTGTATCTTTAAGGGGTATAGTCCTAATCCTGTGGGGAGCTGGCTACTCCTTAGGTTGTGAAAGTCTTGTGAGCCTAGAGTGAGGGTCTTTTTGGTGGTTTGGGACTCCCTTGTGGGAGGGAAACAGGCTTCTGATTGATCTCTTGGGTTTGGAGCAAACCTCATCTTTTATATTGGTTCTCATTTCTTATTTTATCCTCAAAAAATTTAAACTGAAATAGTAAATATGAGTAGTAAAATCATGTTAGAGTAAAAATTTTCACTTAAGGGTCTGGCCTCTGGCTAAACAAACAAACAAATTTTGGCATTGATGTAGATACCCTGGGATCTTGACTGATTGGTGAAGCTGACAGTGGATTTATTTTAGATGGGCCACCAGGCTCTTCATAATTGGAAATCCAAGGCAGCCCAATGGTAGAATGAGCACCCAGGCTGACAGCCATGGTCAGAGCTTTGATTTCCTACTTCAACCCAGAGCATCACACTTTATACCTGTGGGGGAGGTGGAGGGAGGAGGAGGATTTGGAGGAGGAGCAAGAGGAGGAGGAAGGAGGAAGCAAAGTGCAGACAATTAGGGCACAGTTATCCCTTCAGTCTGGTTTTATATATACAACCAAAAGGGCTGCCAGCTCTGTCATGGTTCTGGAAGGTCAGGTTTGAGCAACCCAGCACCTTTCACTTATACCTGCACCCATGTCAGGCATCACTAGTGGATCCATCATCGTCCTTCCCATTGAGCATTACTGCCCCAGGCCTTCAGCATTGCATGCTGGCCACCCCTAATGGAGTGGAACTACAAACAGGGTTCGCAGTGCTCACCGCCATATTGGCTCCTGTCCCCAAGAGAAAGACTTCTCAATGAATAAGTAAAAAGGAATGTCCAGTAATAGGAAAGGGCACAGATTTTCTGAGAGTATTTTTGTTTATGTTTAGTACTCCTGGCAAAAATGGTGTTAGAAAAAGCTACTCAGATCAGCTAGTTTTATTCTGAAGTCCAAAAATGGTGTAGCTGTAAAAATTTGGCTGATTCTGCCTTTGGAAACTGCACTTTTTTTATGTGGCTGTGGAGATAAATGCATGAATTAAAACTAAATATCATGAAACCAAACTTTTATTTACTTTGAGATCTATTCAGGCAGTTAGGCTTGGAGAGAAAAAATAACCAAGTTGTGTTCTTGGAAGGCACTTCCGATCTTTAATTAGATATTTAAAGATTACTGGCCCATCACTCAGGCTTGGTATTGCCTCTGTTTCTAATGTCTGATTTAATTTAGAAGCACTGACTGTAACTTACTGACAGCGGGAGGTTTTCTCTGAGGTCTTCTTCCTTCTCCCTAGAACTTAGCTTAATTCAACCCATGGAGCTAGAGCAGCTGCACTTCCAAAATTGTTGCCACATTACAGCTTTCAAGGCTGAAAGACTTTAATTATCCCCCGAGTCCTGCTCCTCCCAATAAATGGTTTGCCTTGAATTTCTGTGAGACAGTGCTCTGGTTAGTTAACAAGTATTTCTTCAACACCTTTTGTGTTTTTAGAGGCTCACTAGGGCTGAGGAGGAGATTCCAAAGGAATAAAAGACAAGGTTCCTATTGAGGGAACCCCAAACTCTTAGAATATCAGTTATGCTTCTGCTTGATGATTTGAATGTTTTTATTTATTTTTGAGAGACAGAGCATGAGCAGAGAAGGGGCAGAGAGAGAGGGAGATACAGAATCTGAAGCACAGAGCCCGACACGGGGCTCAAACTTGTGAGCCACGAGTTCATGATCTGAGCCAAAGTCGGACGCTTAATCAACTGAGCTACCCAGGTGCCCCACTCTTCTTGATGAGTTGTAAGTTGTTCCTTCCATCCATAACTCCAGGATCCCAGTTTAGGATTTCAGAATTTCCCACCTCCATCTCCACCTACTTCTTCCCTACACCTTGTTATGTGTGAAGGTCTTTTTTTTTAAGCAGAGAGTAAGACTCTTTCAAGGCAGGGGATTCCTGTATTCCTCTCCCCCCACCGGCCTCCCACTGACAGTGGATTTACATCCTGGGATCCTTGTTATTCTTTGCTCCTGACTGCAGTATAACCTCTTACCAGGATGCCTCCATTGCTCAGCACAGTCCTCTCTTGCCATTGGGCCAATGGTGGGTTCAGCCCAGTTCTTTGGTCACCAACATAATCAGTCTTTTAGGGTCCCACTAAAATAATTGAGTGGGTCCAGACATCTTGCATCACCTAACAAAAGGCATAGGGAAATCCCTCAAGAATCTCGTGAAAATGAAATTGAATCAGTAGGAAAAGACTGGTGTTGATTTCTGATTACCTTTGAATACACTTGCCCTGATTTAAGGGTGAGAGATCTATTCCACATTTGCTTTTGAAAGTCAAGGACTGTGCTGAGCTCTGGGAATACAATGTTGAAAAAGGAAGTCCCTCTCCTCAGGAAGTTTATGCTCTGGAAGAGCCTATTTGGGAGGGTCTCTCAGCTGTCATGGATGTACCAAGGGGAGTGGTTATAAAAACAATAAATGTCTTAAAGGAAATCACAGTTGGATAAGGGAGACAAACATACAGATAACAGAAGTCCAACACTTGAGAGCTCTGAGAGTTAAGAACCCATGAAGCTGTCCTTGGGTGACTGCCAATCCCAGTGTGGGCAGATTACAGCTAAGCCACCAGGTATGTGCTGTTGCTCCTCAGAATGTCACATTAGGCCCTGGCCTTGGAGATGTAGCTCAGCAACCATCATCACCTACGTGTCACCATTACAGACTGGGTGTGTTCCATCCCAGGAAGAGATGAGTCTATAAGCCCCTTGAAGGAAACCAAAAACAACCAGCACGTAACAGATGAGATTTGCTTACATAGATCTTGTGTTGTGATCATTTACAAGGATACACAAGGACTGTGTTCCGGTGTGGAAAGACAATGGGGAACTTTTTTTTTAATGTTTTATTTATTTCTGAGAGAGAGAGAGAGAGAGCAGGGGAGGGTTAGAGTGAGAAGGAGATACAGAATCTGAAACAGGCTCCAGGCTCTGAGCTGGCTGTCAGCACAGAGCCTGGTGCGAGGCTTGAACCCATGAACAGTGAGATCATGACCTGAGCCAAAGTCGGACACTCTACTGACTGAGCCTCCTGGGCGCCCTGAGAATGGGGAACTTTGGAGACAGACCTGAATAGAATCCTGACTGCACTACTTATTAGTTGTGTGGGTAAGAAATTAGTTGTGTGGGTAAGAAATTAGTTGTGTGGGTTTTTATGGGGTAAGGGATGGGGGTGTTACAGTGCACACGTTGTGCGTATAGCATCATCACATAAGCACCAATCATAATTGTACAGCACCAATGGTAACAGTTTTGACCATTCAGTATCTGTGAGGCAGCCGTTACTTTTGGCAGGACCCAATCATGACCTTTGAGAATCCTTTGAAAATGACCAATTATGAGGCAAGTTAGGCGGGGGGGTATCCCTTGTCTCAGACCGCAGGAATATTTTTAACCTCCTCTGATTGGCTGATCTGAAAGTGGTTTTGGCCTTGAGCAATCTGCGGTTTTTCCTGAAACTGTTGCTATGTGCAGCCTGAGGTTGCTTTTAATGGAGGTCTTAATTTAAAATGGCGTTACTTAGGCTCTCCAATAGGATCATTGTGAGAGTAAATAAGGCAATAGATTTAAGTGCCTGCACCAGGGCTGGCACATAGTAGGTGTGTAGTAAATTTTAGTTTTTCCCTCCTCCTCCTTTATGCATCGGCAGGAAGCAGGCATTATAAAAGATATCTAATCTAAAATAGATGCCATTATTAGAAATAGTGGAATGTTATGAACCACGTCAGTGAGAATGGCCTGGGATAAATATATAGAAGATGGTATGTGAGGGACTCTCTAGCACTTTGACAGAGAAAAAGAGCTCTGATTCCTTTGAGGAGTACTTTTTTTTTTTTTTTTTTTTTTTTTTTTACAAATAGTTTATTGTCAAATTAGTTTCCACATAACACTCAGTGCTCATCCCCAAAGTGCCCTCCTCCATGCCCATCCCCCCCTCCCCCCCACATCCATCAGTCCTCAGTTTTTGTCAGCATTCAAGAGTCTCTCATGGTTTGCCGAGGAGTACTTCTTTAGGGCAGGGTATTAGAATACTGTTCCCAGAAAACACTCAACTTTTTTTCTCCAAGAATATTTTGTATGGAAATAATTTGTTTACGTGCCTTTCTTGCTTTTTAGACTAAAGCTTTGCAAAGTTTTGTTGCAAAAGAATCACTGGGCTGCTTTTCAGAGTAGTCTCCAGGAGAATGAGTTTGGGGTGTGGCCTAGGAGTTTGCACTTTGATAAAGCAGATGGGAGGGTTCTGACACAGGTTCTGAGGACCACACTTTGGGAAGACCACACGGGAGTGAGAGTCTCTTGAAAGCTTGGACTGTTTCTATTCATCCTGTATTTCCAGTGCCCAAATATCATAGGTAATGATTGAGTTTCATTGAATAAATGAGTGAATGATGATTTCTTTAAGATGTCCTATTGAGAAGAGGATATTTTTAAATAATTGGCTTCCTGGGTCCTAGGTTAGTATCTTGTGAGTTTGAAGAAAATAATCTGCTAAAACTTGGAATGTGACCCAGTCCCTGGATGGATTTTCACAAAAATGGGCTTTTGTTGAGGACAGGAGGCTGAACAGAGCTAGTGTGGGGTTGCTTCCCTGGACAACAGCCTTAGCCGTACTGTTTCTCTGTTGATTCAGAGTTGGTTGACAAACATCAGGGAGCAGCTCTGTGAACATCTTGTGTTCATTTTGTGTACTGTGGGGCCCTTAGAACCAAAAGAAGGTCAGGACTTTTTGTGATGGAAAAGCTGAAAAACAAGAATTTTAACAAATTTTCTCTGAAGACAACCCATGAAATTCCCCTGAATTTACCATTTCATTAAAATACCTTTAGATTTGGTGTCTTTTATTTATTTTTATTTTTTTAACATTTTTTAATAGTTTATTGTCAAGTTGGTTTCCATATAACACCCAGTGCTCATCTCCACAAGTGCCCTCCTCCATGCCCATCACCCCCCTTCCCCTCTCCTCTACCCCCATCAGCCCTCAGTTTGTTCTCAGCATTCAAGAGTCTCTCATGGCTTGCCTCTCTCCCTCTCCTTAATTTTCCCCTTCTCTCTCATGGTCCTCCGTTAAGTTCCTCCTAATCCTCCTATATGTGCAAACATATGGTATCTGTTCTTCTCTGCCTGACTTACTTCGCTCAGCATAACACCCTCAAGGTCCATCCATGTTGCTACAAAAGGCCAGATTTCATTCTTTCTCCTTGCCTTGTAGTATTCCATTGTATAGGTAAACCACATCTTGATCCATTCGTCCGTTGATGGACACTTAGGCTCTTTCCATGTTTTGGCTATTGTTGAGAGTGCTGCTATGAACATTGGGTTCCATGTGCCCCTATGCATCGGCACTCCTGGGTCCCTTGGGTAAATTCCTAGCAGTGCTATTGCTGGGTCATAGGGGATTTGGTGCCTTTTAAAGGGTATTAACTGTTCTAGGGGCGCCTGGGTGGCTTAGTCGGTTAAGCGTCCGACTTTTGCTTAGGTCATGATCTCGTGGTTCGTGGGTTTGAGCCCCACATCGGGCTCTGTGCTGACTGCCAGCTCAGAGCCTGGAGCCTATTTCAGAGTCTGTGTCTCCCTCTCTCTCTGACCCTCCCCTGCTCACGCTCTCTCTCTCTCCTAGAAATAAATAAAAATATTAAAAACAAAAAAAAGGGTATTAGCTGTTCTAGAAAGAATAGATTTACTCAGCTAAACTTTATTTGTGGACATTTTTTCTATGGATATTGCTTCTCTTTCCCTGTGCCCGTGTCTTTATAACCTGCTTGCCCAGTAGCACCCAGAGCCTTTGGTTATGCTTCTTGCTGAGTTTGGTGGAGCACTTGTTTTTTACCCTGGGGAGAATGGTGATGGCTTATACTCACCTTTGCTATGTGAATATAGGACGATTAGACTGCAACACGTTTGCATCTTATGGTGTTCCACTTAGAAGAGACAGGCCCCAGGAGATAGTATCACACTCACTTATTAAGAGTTGCCCATACTTGGTATTTGAAATTACTTTTAAGACGTCATGGCCCTTGTAAAGCATATACATTCATTACTCCAGGGAAGTATATTTGTTTATCCAGATGGTGAAATGGCTCTATCTTCTTTAAATCAATTAGTGGCTAATTTCCATAGGGCGACTGAGTACAGCTGCCTACGCACCGCAGTGGTTGGGGCGATGGGGCCAGATCAAGCCAGAAGGTGTTCAACGACTTCTCAACACCAAAACATCTTAATATATAATTTAACAGGAGTAACTGGGGATTTTCCATTGCAATAGAAACTACTGATTTCACGACTTGCATTACCTTTATGGATGTAATTGCCCCCTTTCACCAGACCCATATTATAATTTTCGGTTTCTGGGGATTTTAGCACCTCATAGTTTATTATACTTAAAAAATGTTGTACTGCTTTCTGTAAATAGAAGCATGTGCTGCTTTTTCCTGAAAACACTGCCTTTTGATAGTTTTGCTCAGCTCTTTCAGATCCTCACAGCTAAATAGAAGTTTAGGACTCAGGCCTAAACCCAGTCTCCACTCGAGTGATCTGGGTCAGTTCGTCTCCCAGGAGTGCCAGGCGGTGGGGAAGAGCCACAGACAGGTGAACATACACTGGGACTACAGGGTGGTCTGGGATTCAAGACTGCTGAGGATGGTTTTAGTTTCTGGATTGTGTTCTCCCTACATTAAATTGTCCTGGGGCCAATGCCATACCTGGCTGCTTTTGGAATCCCCTCCTGCCCTTGGAATGCTAGTATTTCAGATAAATGGGGGGGAGCCTGGTGTAGCTGTGGCAGGAGCATCTGAAAGGAAGGGACTTACTGCTTGAGGGAAGATCATTGCTAATGTCTATAATACCTAGGGCATAGCCATATGCTCTAGGGATATGAGTGTTACATGCCACTCTCAAGAGTTTCTTGCCATATTGGGGCCTGTCAATCATGAGGCAGGGCAATTCCCTGAGGAAAGAATGTATTAGGTGCTCAGTCATTGTTTCTTTGTAACAATGAAAATAAAAGGAGAATAAACAAGGAAAACAAAAACAAGGAAGGATAAGATTTCTTGTTGAAAACACTAGCTTCTGTGCTAAGTGCTGTGGAGGATACAAAAAAAGAAAAGACATTGTCCCTATGCTCAAGATGTTTACAGTTCAGTGAGCCAAGTCAGCCTGTACAAACATAAACAGTAATCTAAGCCTGCGTGCTAACACCATAGGAGAGCTGTAGACCACAGGTCTGGGCAGCAGGATGACAGGGGGCACACTGCTGGGTGGCGAGCTGTGTTGTAAGCAGCTGTGTACTAAAAATAAAGCATCATGTTTATGAAGGATTGACTTAAGTTAGACTGGATTCAAGGTTACGCATATGCTAGTCCACCATCACTGGCTGATGCTTCTTTGTGCTCTTTGGAATTGGAGGTTGGGGTGACAGGTGGCCAGGAATTGCATCCCACTGTCAGCCTATCTAATGGTGGGGGGGTGCTGAGAGTGTGCCCTGGCAGCAAACGGACTGAGAACAGTAGTGTGGCCGATTCCTTCCACAGGATTGAGAAGGAGCAGGAGGTAGATCACTGTTTGTTGGGATGGCTGGATCAAGCTTGATGGTGGAGGCTGGATGGTGCCTTGAATGAAGGGTGGGGTGGGTGCAGTGAAGGGCTGTGAGTTTCCTGGTGGTGAAGAGAGTGGCGTACAGGGGGCCCTGGAGGGCTGGGAGGACAGTGCCATGACCAGGTGGCAGAGTATTATAGGGAGTGTATGGGGGCCTTGAACCCTGGACGTGATTGCAATGCAGGGACCAGGGCCCTCAGCACTGGCAGTGCCCATCCACCACATGGTAAGTGCTTGACAAATATTTGCCAAATGAATAATTAATGAATTGGACTCCTGTAGGTAAGACACGGAAAATTTGACAGGGAGGTGGTGTTCCCCTGACATATCAAAACATATCTAATCTGGGTCTCATTTCAGTTGTTAATCCAGCCAGTCTGAGAAATCAATACGAGGTGCTAATGAAAAACAGCAGCTTAATGTGACATCTCTCCCATCTAGTGTCAGGATTTTGTGAGGCTTCAAATTGCTACCTCACGGCACATGGGAGATATCAGGGGTTGGTGCAGGAGAGGGGACCCTTGGGTTGGAACATTTTGTAGGTTGTCTGGCTGTCTCTATGTGAAGCCGTATCCTCCTTCTGTGCACAGCAGACCTTGGCTAGGTTATACCTTGATGACCAAAATCCTTATAGCCTCATTGTGGCTTTGTCTCCTCTCTAGTTTAGCCTCTGTGACATCTCAAACTCCCTGAATACTGGGATTTCCTGTGCCTTGTCCTCTCTTCTCTTCTGTTTTTGGTAGGGCTGTCTCCCTTGGCTGCAGCTGTCTGATATCCCAGCTAAGTGCCTTAGAAGTGACCCTCATAAAAATGGCTGCCCTTCCTCACTCATAACGCAAAACCTCTGCGTTCTGAGTTCTACTTTGTATTGCCCTACAGTTTTTCTTGTTTCATTTTCAAAGCAAATCTGGTTAAATGGACAGTTTTGAGTTATTTTGTTTTCTGAGCACTGGTGTAGGAATCTGTAGTTGTCTAATTATAATGACTAAACCAGTGCAGCGATCATCTCATTACTGCCTGCACTGGGAGTGTGCTGTCACTTGCTGCCCCTTAAACACACTATCTTATTCCTGCATCATCCAGAGCCATCTCTGTTTCCTTGAATTTTTCCTTTGTTGCTGACCCATGGTCCATTACCTCTTAAGATATTATTGACAGATCTGGGGAAAATGGAAAGCCTTGACTCATCTGGAACTCTTAAAGAGAGGATTCTGCTATTTAACACCTCTGTGCTGTGGCAAGCAACTGGAAGCCAGTTTTGCTTTTACAACAGTCAGAAAGTGTTGTGGGCTTAAGGTTTGCATTTGGCAGCAGTTTACGATATTTTTGGAGTTCCACCATAGAGCTGGGTACACATCACGTGTCACTCCTTGGGCTATTGATGGCTGCAGAGCCATGGTGGCCATCCATCTCTGTCAGGGCTTGTCACTTGCTTCTTTATGAATATAGCTATTAATACCCTGTCACTTCGGGAGAGCCAGATCCCTGGTATCCCTTTACTTCTGCCCTGCCCTTCCTGACTACATTTTAAAAGTCAGAAACATCAACTCTGGTTTGTCCTGGTGGCTTAAGGTCCATCCTTTCACCCTGGGTGGATGAATCTCCACGGGGCAGCCCCTGGACCTGATGGTGCTCTCATTCTCTGTGGTTATGGGACCTCAGGCATCTGTGGATTATTATGCAGTCAGGCTTAGAATATCAGTAGCAGCTCAGGGAGGGGCTGCAGGGACCTTGTCCCCATCCAGTCCTTTTCTAGGGCAACTATTCATGGTGGCTGAATTGGTGTAGTCACACCGACTTGGGTTTGATGCCCTCCCCGCTCTGCTGCTCGTTGACAGTGTGACCTTGCATAGCTCATTCTGCCTCAGTTTATATACACTGTAGAAAGAGGACAAGAATAGATTTGCCTGCAGAGTTCAGGTAAAGAGAAAGAGACAATGTTTAGAAAGGCCCGAGCATAATACTGAGCACAGTGCAGGAACCCTCAAATGTATTTATCATTAGAGAATTTGGACATGGCTTACTTTATTTATTTTTTTTTTACAAATAGTTTATTGTCAAATTAGTTTCCACATAACACTCAGTGCTCATCCCCACAAGTGCCCTCCTCCATGCCCATCCCTCCTCCCCCCACATCCATCAGTCCTCAGTTTATGTCAGCATTCAAGAGACTCTCATGGTTTGCCTCTCTCCCTTTCCCCCACCATTTCCGCCCTTCTTCTCCCCCTTGTTCCTCCGTCAAGTTCCTCCTAATCCTCCTATACGTGCAAACATATGATATTTGTCCTTCTCTGCCTGACTTATTTCGCTCAGCATAACACCCTCAAGGTCCATCCATGTTGCTACACATGGCCAGATTTCATTGTTTCTCATTGCCATGTAGTATTCCATGGTATAAATAAACCACATCTTCTTGATCCATTCATCTGTTGATGGACACTTAGGCTCTTTGGACATGGCTTACTTTAATGATAACATAAAAGTTATGTTCTCTGAGCTGACTGTATACAGTCTGTGAAATTGAGTTGGTTGTTGTTCTTTGTTTTTAAGTTTTTATTGGAGTGGAATTTCTAAAGCTAGAAAACATAGCTGTTAAATACTTGCCTGTACAGCTGTATTAGGAACAACTCCAGAGCAGCAGCTCCCTGGTCATCCTGCAATGCCTTGGGTAGTACCAAGCCAGTGGCTGGGACTGTGGATGCCAAGGAAAATGGGTGGTTCTCTCGTGACCTCTTGGAGTTGCCACTAGCCTTGTGTGCACAGTAGGCTCTAGTCAAGAGACGTGTGGAGATAATGATAGGTTTACATACAGTTGTCAGAAATAATAGAGACAGCTAGTGCTCTTTATCTAGTTTCTACTTACGGTAACATCTTGCAAAACTGTAGGACATTACCACAACCATCACATTGATATTGATGTTGTCAAGACACCACTGCAGGATCCCTTACACTGCATTTCTGTCGTTATACCTATTTCCCTCCAGCTCCTACACCCTCCTTAATATCTGCAAATGACTAATCTGTGCGGGCCTAGAGGATCTTGGTGAAGGCAGAGCCTCTATCCCAGCTTTGGACCTGTTATCCATGGGATAAAATTTTATTGATTGATTGATTTGTGAGAATGCCAGTAGTATCTATATTTAGAAGCCATAGCAAACCTAACACTTAATTGAGACAGCAGAGATCCAGAGAATGAGGTCAAAGAATCACTCTTAAATTAAGGGAAAATAAAGACTATGAACGTTGTTTTCAAAGAAGCAGGAAATCTCAACTTAATCAAGAAAGGTTAGGAATTATTACTTTCATACACAATTAAGTTTCCCTTCCTCACCCTGGCTCTTATTAGGTGATTTAGAATATTGTTATTCTTTACCTTATTTGAGTATTATCAATAATTCATCTTTAAAAAAGTTTTTAAAATGTTTATTTAGAGAGACAGAGTGTGAGCGGGGAAGGGGCAGAGCGAGAGGGAGACACAGAATCGGAAGCAGGCTCCAGGCTCTGAGCTGTCAGCAACAGCCTGATGTGAGGCTAGAACTCACAGACCGCGAAATCATGACCTGAGCCAAAGTCGGACACTTAACCAACTGAGCCACCCAGGGGCTGCAATCAATGATTCATCTTAAAATATTCTGGCTACTACAAATATTTACAAAGATTTTTTGCCTCCCAAAGTCTGCATTTATGATTCCTTAGCTGACAGCACTTCCTTAGGGATATCAATTCTGACTCTCATGTTAGGGATGACAGTGGAATTTGATGTTCAGGAATGTTCTAGATACTTGGCTAGGGTATGCCAGGCCTCTAGGATGACTGGAAAGTTCTTGGGCCTGCCATAGCTGCCCACTCACTCTGTGTTCCCTTCCCAGGTGCTGGGGTCAGAGAGGATGTGTTTCTCATTTGGAAGGAGATGGAGGAAGCATGCAGCATTCTGACTCAGGTCCAGAGGCTGGTCGCCGAGCCCCCCAAGTCTGATGTGGCCACAGTAGACCATGGTGGGTGCTGTTTATGTTTATAGTGTAAGAGTCATAACTGTTTCTAGGTGGGGATTAAGGGCTGTTTCCTGAGGAGTTCTTCCAGAGTTATGCTGTGGTTTGTGTGTATGTGTATGTAAGTGTGTGTGAGTGTGTATGCGTGTGTGAGTGAGATTGCCAAAGAAAAACCAGCTGGACAGGAAAGTGATAACTTGCAGTTACCAGTATAGAGCTGGGCTTGGTGATGAATACAACATGGACAAGTGGGGATTTGTAGCCAAGGAGCAGGGGTTGAGGGGCGGTGGTGGTTAATGGATGGGAAATTACTAAGAGGAGACATCAGGGGTAAAGGGGAATTCTGCAAACCTACCTGACAGGATTCTCGTTGAAGGCAGGTGGGGGTGACCAGATACCACCTGGGGGTGGTAGGCTACGAGGAATTTGATCAGATGTGAAGGGTGGGAGATTCTGGCTAAACTGATGTAGCAGGACTTTTGCTAAAATTGGGTGATGCAGAGACAAACACAGAAGTCCGAAGGTGGAGGCCTAGTTGAGAAGAGGATTCAGAGGAACCCAAGTTTGGAGTAAGGAAGTCCTGGTTGCAAATCCCAACTCCATCTTTGGGATTAATCCAAATTAATCTCTTTAAGTTTTAGTTTACTCTTCTGTTAAATAATTACAATGTCTGTCTTGAAGGATTATTGTAAAGATTAAGTAAGGTAATGTATGCTTTGCACCACGCAGGTATTTGATAAATGCTCGCTCACTCTTTTCCCTTTCACAGTTAGGGAGGTAGTGTATGGATTCTCTTGAGTTAGTAAAGGATTTTCCTCTGTAGGGCACTGGTTTCATTTAGGGCACCTCTGGTAATAATGATAGTTAACATTCAAAGCACTCACCTTACATGGCAAGCACTGTTCTAGGGTCTTCACAGTATTAACTCATTTAGCCCTTCCTACAGTCTTATAAGATAGGTGCAACTATTATTTCCATTTAGCCCAAGGTCACACAGCTAGAAGCAGTGAAACCACAATTCAAAGCCTAGTTCCTCAGGGAAGAACCAATGTCTGGCTTTCACCCCAGACATTCTGACTGAATCCATAATGTATGTTATCTGGACTTGGGGGTTTTGAAAGCTTCCCAGGTAATCCCAATATGAAGCAAAGTTTGGGAACCCTTGCCAGGCTGTATTGCCTCCTGGTACCCTGCCTCTGTTACAGAGGTATCAATGTGGAAGAGGTCCAAGGAGGCCAGAGCAGCTGGGCAGGGATACAGTGAAGAGAAGTGGGGAAGGGACATGTGTAGAGGGAGGAAGAGGCTGAAGGCATGGGAGAGCATGCCCTGTGTAACCTGAGAAATTCCTGGTGACGGTGACTTTTTGCTGTGACTAGGTGTCCAGCTGTGGGTCTGGGGCAGCACAGCTGTAGTGCTTTGCCAGAACCAGCTCTCAAGGGTCCCCAAGCTTGTCCAGAGGGGCTGCTCATTTGTAGTGACATCATACTCAGTGTCAGCCCAAAGAGTCCTCTGCCATCCTGAGAGAATGAAAATGAAGTCGGGGGATCTGAGCCAAAGTCAACATCCACGCCAGGCAAAGACCTTTGTTCAGAGTTTGGTGGAGTACAGTGGACTGAGTTGTTGCCCCAAAGTTCATGTGTTGAAACCTTAACCTCCAATGTAACTGTATGAGGAAATAGGGTCTTTTAGAGGGGTAATTAAGCTTAAATGAGGTCATAAGAGTAGGACCCAAATCCAGTCTGACTGATGTCCTTATAAGAATAGGAGGAGACACCAGAGACCTCTCTCTTTCCATGTGCACAGAGGAAAGGCACAGTAGGAAGATGGCCATCTACAAGCCAGAAAGACATGCTTCATCAGAAACCAATCCTGAGGCCACCTTGATCTTGGACTTTCAGGCTCCAGAACTGTGAGAAAATGAATTTATGTTGTTTAAGCCACCCAGAGTAAGGTATTTTGTTGTGGAAGCACAGACTAACGTAGGGAGTATTTAGGCTTGGGGTAGTTAGTCTTGAGGATTAACAGAAGATTTTTAGATATTATTCCTAAAGGAAACAAAAGAGGTAGCGGCCTTAGTAATTGATAGAAGGATAGATCATTATCCTTTTATTTCTGCTGATACACACACACACACAACTGAAAACTAAAATTCCTCCAAGCATACGTTTTCAAAGATGCTTCAGGTGTCCCATTTCGATTTGGCCATTGTTGGATACCTACTGGGGCTCTTGTAATTTTGCTTTGGCCCCGGGGACTACATGTGGAGTGTCTGATCTGTTCTTGTTGCTACCCACAGCACAGTGTTATTGAGGTAGAGGAGGATCTGCTTCATGTGAAAGCACAGCCAGTCCCAGAGTTTGGCTGCTTGGAGCCTACAAGGCCAAAGGAGTTAGCATAGCCATCTGGAGGGAGAAAGGTTAGGATGGAGGAGGCCAGATGGGCTGCCACTGCCTGTGAAACCTTCATGTGAATTAAACAAAATCTACCTTCCTAAGCATAGTAGTCCCACATGCCCCCTGGGCTAGGTGCAGTGGTTCAGGGACCAGCTTGAACCTATAATTACAGGCCAGGAGAGCAATTTCTGGCAGGGATGGTTCATCAGCTTGGTGCTTGGAATAAGAAGACAGTGAGGTCAGACACTCTGGCCACTGGTAATTTTGACCTCTTTTACTTACTAAGAGTAGGACATGAGAAATCTGTGGGAGCAGGGAACCTGACAAAAATATATGAAATGATGATTTTTAGAGACACTGGGCACCAAGCAATGCAGGCCAGTGACCCCTGAGATACAGGGAATATCCAAGGTGAACTCTGTTGTTATCCCAACTTTATGCTTTGAGAAAGTTTCAAGGCCATGGTATAGGGAGAAGGATCCTGGGTAGAGCATAGCAAACTTCTGAGTCTGGGAGACAGAGCTACAAGTCCAGGGAGACCAAGAAATCTAGACTTCATAGGACAAATTACCAGAGAGGAGAATGGTACACACAGAGAGAACTCTGGAAATCTGCAGAGCCCCCATTGAGAATTTGGCTCAATGTGGATGAAGTCTTTCATGTGGGGAAATTACCAGAGGCTGGGAAAGATCCAGTGGGAAGAATTCTAGAAAAGCCTTGGAGCTCACACAGGACCAGTCTTTCTTTCTAACAGAGCTCACCTTGGATACTCCCTGTATCTCGGGGAACACTTAGATGGAATTTCCAAGGAGAGAAGAGAAAAGGGAACAGAAAATTATTGGAAAAAATAAAGATTGAAATATCTCCCAAGTTTGATGAAAACTATAACACTGAGATCCAAGGAGTTCAATGGATGCCAAGTACAGGGAAATGAGAGAAAGTATGCCAAGGAATATTATAGTCAATTTGCTCAAAACCAGTAAGACAGAGGAAATCATAAAAGTAGCTAGAGGGAAAAGAAAAAAAACATTATATACAAAGGAACGAAGATAACCATGACAGCAGAATTCCTTTTGCAATTGAAAAGAGAGTGGAGCAACATCTTTTTTTTCCCTTCAGTACTTTAAATTTTGAATCCAGAAGTCTAAATTTGTGAAGATAACTTTCCAAAAAAAAAAGGCTAAATACAGATGTTTTTATTTTATTTATTTATTTATTTTTGGTTGTATAACATTTTAATGTACTTAACATCACTAATTTGTATACCTCAAAATCATTTTTATGAGGACCTTGAGTGGCTCAGTTGGCCAAGCATCCAACACTTGATTTCAGCTCAGGTCATGATTTCATGGTTCATGAGCTCGAGCCCCATGTTGGCTCTTCAGTAGTAACAGAAAGCCTGCTTGGGATCCTCTCCCTCTTCCCCTCTGTCCTTCCCTTTTGTACTCATGTGCGTGCTTTCTCTCTCTTGCTCTCAAAAATAAAAAACATTTTTTAAAAAATAAAATCATTTTTGTGTTATGTGAACTTCACCACAATTTAAAAAAATTAATTCAAGTTGTGGAAATAAGAGTTACAGAACAGTATGTAATCATTATGTGCTCTGACAATATAGATACAATACACTTTTTAAAATATTTTTGAGAGAGAGAGAAATTACAGTTGAGGGTGAACATGAGCAGGGGAGGGCAGACAAGGAGGGAGAGAGGAAATCCCAATCAGGCTCCATGCTATCAGCACAGAGCCTGACCTGGGGCTTGATCTCACAAACTGTGAGATCACGACTTGAGCTAAAATCAACAGTCAGACGCTTAACGGACTGAGATATCCATGTGCCCCATATTACACTTTTTATTTTTATTTATTTATTTATTTATTTATTTATTTATTTATTTATTTTTACAAATAGTTATTGTCAAATTAGTTTCCACATAACATCCAGTGCTCATCCCCACAAGTGCCCTCCTCCATGCCCATCCCTCCTCCCCCCACATCCATCTGTCCTCAGTTTTTGTCAGCATTCAAGAGTCTCTCATGGTTTGCCTCTCTCCCTTTCCCCCACCATTTCCGCCCTTCTTCTCCCCCTTGTTCCTCCGTCAAGTTCCTCCTAATCCTCCTATACGTGCAAACATATGATACATGGATGGACCTTGAGGGTGTTATGCTGAGCGAAATAAATACAGATGTTTTTAGACATATGAAAATGAAGGAAGTATTAGCAGCGATCTGCACTTCAGGAAATGTTAGAGGGTATCCTTCAGGCAGGAGGATTATGATACTTTAGAATGGGAAAATGAATGGAAATAATGGAGCTATGCAAAGGAATAAAGAACACAGGAAATAACTACACGGTTAAATATATGCTCCTTTTCTATTTACATATCTTTAAAAGACAATTCACTATTTAAACAAAAATAGTGAGGTCTGTCGCATATATATAAGTAAAATGTGTGACAACAATGGCAGAATGGCCAGGAGGGACATAGCAGCATTATTCATTAAGTTCTAAAGATGAACAACCCAAATATCCACCAACAGATGACTGGATAAACAAACAGTGCTATGTACCTACAGTAGAATATTACTCAGCCTTTAAAAGAAAGGAAATTCTAATGCAGGCTAAGGCAGATACAAAATGACAAAGATGATATGAGTCTACCTATATGAGGTGCCTAGAATAGTCAAATTTATAGTTGGTTACCAAGGGTTGAGGGGAGTGGGGAATGAAGAGTTATTATTTAATGGGTAGAGTTTCTGTTTGGGATACTGCAGAAGCTGTGGATATGGACGGTGGCCATGGTTGCACAACAATGTGAATATTTAATGCCATTTAAATTTCAGCCACTCCTGAAGGTGGCTGAAATGGTAAAGTTTACGTTATGTGTGTTTTACTACAATTAAACAATAGCAACAAACCCATGCATTGCCAAAAAACAAATAAACAAAAATCCAGGAGGAGAGAAGTGGAAATACACTATTGTAAGGTTCTTATACAGTGCATGAAGTGGTATAATATCAATTGAAGTTAGGGCACAATATATTGAAGAAGTTTGCTATGTACCCAAAGTAACTACTAAATAACGAAACAAGACAACAAAGGAGATAAAATGGAATTAAAAATAATCCAAAATCTGTCAGGAGAAAAAACAGAGAGCAAGGGATAGCTAGGGCCAACAGAAAACAAATGGCAAGATGATAGACATAAACTACCCTACATATGTCAAAATGTATCCATTTGTACACTTTAAATGTGTATGGTTTATTATATGTCAGTGATAGTGTAGCACAGCTGTTAATAAAGTAAAGAGGATGATATGGATCTCTCCTGAGATGTCAAGCTGTTCAGAGATGTTGGTGTTAGTGCTTCTGAGCATTGTGTGTGTGTGTTTGAGTGTGCCAGGTATGACTCTCAAACGAGAAGATGGCTTTTCTCACAAAACATTCAAGGATTTGTCCAAGTTAGGGAGACTTTACTCTTCTTTGGATGATGCTGCAGCTCAAAACATTTCAGGAACTCCTCATTTGTAATAACCTTCACAGCCATTTTATGACTCACTGGAGACAATAAGTCTAATCATGTTGTATAATCATACCAAGGTTGGACTCCTAATATTTGGTTGGTTCAAAATATCAAACTCAATGTCCAAAGACAAGAAAGGACTAGAAGCTCCTTGAAACCCAGTAGGCAATTCCAACTGAGAGCACTACAGGAGTTTGAGCACTTTTTTTTTTTTTAACACATGGAGAAGGGGGTGATGCTTGTTTTTATTGTCATTGTATTAAATCACCAGCCAGCTGTCTCCCTTGTTCACAAGTCATGGTGAAGTACACAGATTTGGAATTAGAAAAATATTAATTCTGGCTCTGCCTCTTACTTTGTGACCTTTGGCAAGACATTTATTATCTGTGCCTCAGTTTTCTTATTTGCAAAATGGGGATGATAATACCTACTCCACAGGACTATTGTGAGAATTAAATGAGAAAATACAAGTAAAACACTGCTGTCACATAGCTCAAATGCAATACTAGCTAAGAAAAGGTTAATTCACTTATTTATTGAGTGATTACTAAGGGTACCTCTGTGCTAGATTATGAGTATCATGGCAAGTAAAACAGACATGGAATGGGCCCTCATAAATCAGGACCTTGCTTGCTTGGCAAGAGTAAAAAATCTGATGCACATGGAAGTATAATTACCAACTGGAATAGTGTGACTGAGGAAAAGAGTGAGCTCCTAAACTATTTATTTTCTGAGGTCAAGGAAAGCTTTGCTGAGGAAATGTTATTGATATTGATAGCCAAGAGTTGAGGAATCAAGTTAATAAGGTGAAGAGCAGTGGGAGTAAGGAGAAAATATATGCTAGCAACTGAACATCACATGCAAAGGTCCTGGCCAGGAAGGAGTATGGCACTTTAGAAGAATTGGAAAAGATGAGTGGGGTAGAGCTTAGAGATCAAGTTAGCAGTTGGCCCTTGATGAGGCTGGAAAGGTAGGCAAGGACCAGATCATGCTGGGTCTGTAGGCCATTGTATGAGATGTCAGTCCTTAATTTAAGGCCAGTGGTCTTAAGGCCATTGTACGAGATGTCAGTCCTTAATTTAGACCAGTCGTCTTAAGTCTAGAGTTCAGATACAGGGAAGTGATATATGATAATGCATGGATGAAGCAAACATTCTTGGAATAAACACATGGACCCATCAAGTTGGAATGCCATGTTTCTGAATCTCTGATCCCAAGATCTTTAGATTCTGATATATACAGAGAAGAACAATGTGAGTTCTCTTCTGTACCAGTGATATCCAATCAGTGTAATAGATGAAGACTGTTTTACCAACATCATGACTTGAGATCTGAAGCAAAACAGGCCAGTTTACAGAGCCCTTGTACACATTTACTTTCTCAAGGGTATATTTTCCTTTTGTTCAAATAGAACTTGCAGGATGAGATCTGGGGCAGGGCACAGCTGGTTTCTTATGTAACCAGAAGCAAATCTAACACTTGTCAAAATGCTCATACTCCCGGCAAGGCAAAAGAGAAAATAATATTTCTTCCCAGAATGGGATTTTTTTTCCAGTATGCCTTTAAAGTTCTTTATAGTCAAATGAATGTTGACAGGGCTGATTATAAGCAGTAAGTGATATTGCTAAAAGGGCCAGGATTTTGTTGAACTTAAACATGCATTTTCTACAGGTAGTAATCCCTGTCTTTTCCAGATTAAAAAAAGAAACAAAAATGTCTGTGTAAGAGTGTCATGTAATGCTTCCACAAGTTAGAATTAAAGCTGTTACTGAAAAATTTCTCCCAACATGTGGGAAAAGAATGAATTCATTAGAATCCTGTAGATGTGATGCATTAAATTTAGGAAGGATATTGGAAGGTAATACAAAGTATAATGAAATGCCAGAGCTAGAATCATGTTATTAAAAAGTGACTGTGGTAAATGAAAATGAAAGTCCAACTTATCAAGATTTGTAGGATGCAGTGAAAGCAGTGCCTAGAGGGAAATTTATAACATTGCATAAATTAGAAAAGAAGATAGATCTAAAATATATAAGCTTCCACACTGGGAAACTAGAAAAAAAGGAGCTAATTGAATCCAAAGTACCCAGAAGAAAAGAATAATAAAAATTAGAGCAGAAATTAATGAAGTTGAAAACAAGATATCAGTAGAGAAAATCAACAAAATCAAAGACTGGTTCTCTGAAAAGACAATAAAATCAATAAGCCTCTAGCCAGGCTAACCAAGAAAAAAGGAACACACAAATTACTAATATGAAAAATGAAAGATGAGGTCACTAGAGATCACATGGGTATGAAAAGGATAATAAAGGTGTATTATGAAAATTATGTGCCCACAAATTTGAATGTATCAATGGGTAAAAGAGGCAATTTCACGAAAGACACAATCTGTCAGAATTTCCACAAGAAGAAACAGACAATCTGAGTAGGCCTATATCTATTAAAGAAAGTAAATAAATAAATAATAACCTTCCATGACAGAAACTGCCAGTTTCAAAAAAGGAATCTTGAAAGCAGCTAGACAGAAATGACTCATTATACAGCAAGCCTCAATAAAATGAACAGCTGATTTCTTATTAGATACCAAGGAGGTCAGAAGGAGTGAGATGAAATATTTTAAGTGGTGAAAGAAAAAAGACTATCAACCAAGAATAGGGTATCTGGCAAAACTACCCATCAAAAAGAAGGAGAAATTAAGACATTCAAGATTAACAAAAATAGGTGTCATTGTTAGCAAACTTGCCCTATGAGAGAAATATTAAAGGAAGTCCTTCGGGATGAAATTAAAGGATATCAGAGAGTAACTTGAGTCCACATGAAGAAATAAAGAGCACAAATGAAGGAAACTATATGGGTTAACATAAAAGTATAAATGTAGTTTTTGTTTATTATAACTCTTTCCCCCCCATCTGATTTAAAAGACAACTATATATATCAATACAGGAAAGCCTTAGAGATCTTGTCGGTTTGGTTCCTGACCACTGCAATCAAGTGAATATCACAATAAATTAAGTTAAATTAATTGTTTAGTTTCCCAGTACATAAAAAAGTTATGTTTACACTATACTGTAGTCTGTTAAGTGTGCAATAATGCTATGTCTAATAGAACAATGTACATACCTTATTTAAAAATTACTTTATTGCTAAAAAATGTTAATCATCATCTGAGCTTTCAGTAAGTCATACTCACTAATCACGGATCACCATAACAAATGTACTAATAATGAAAAGGTTTCAAATATTATAAGAATTACCAAAATGTGACACAGAGACATGAAATGAGAAAGAATGATACTGTAGACTTGCTTGATGCAGGGTAGCCACATACCTTCGATTTGTAAAAAATGCAGTATTTGCAAGGTGCGATAGAATGAGGTATTCCTGTAGCAGGGATGTAGTGCACAACATGATGAGTATAGCTAATGCTGGTGTATAGAAAAGTTGTTAAGAGGCCCCTGGGTGGCTGAGTCAGTTAAGCGTCTGACTTTGGTTCAGGTCATGATCTCATGGTTCGTGAGTTCAAGCCCCATGTTGGGCTCTCTACTGTCAGCACAGAGCCTGCTTCAGATCCTGTGTCCTTCTCACTCTGCCCCTTCCCCCTCTCAAAAATAACTAAACATTAAAAAAGGAAAAGCTATTAAGACAGTAATCTTGAGAGTTGTCATTATAAGAAGAAAATTTGTTTCCTTTTTTCCCCATTTTTATCTTTTTTTGTTATATTTATTTGTATGAGAAGCTATTAGTTGTATTAGTTGAAGCTATTATGGTAATCATTTCACAATATATGTAAATCCAACCATCCTGCTGTATTCTTTAAACTTACACAGTGATGTATGTTAATTATTTCTCAATAAAACTGGAAAAATGTGAACAGACAACTCACAGAATGGAAGAAAATATTTGCAAACCATTTATCTGCTAAAGACTTAGTATCCAGGAGACATAGAGAACACTTAAAATTCAATAGGAAGAAAGACCAATAACCCAGAAGAAAGACAGACAAAGGATTTGCATAGACATTTCTGCAAAGAAGATGTACAAATGGCCAAGAAGCACATGAAAGGATGTTATGAGAGAAATGTAAACAAAAACCACAGTAAGATAACACTTCCCACAAGGATAGCTATAGTAAAAGAGAAAGACAATAGCAAGTTGGCAAGATATGGAGAAAATGGAACCCTTCTACATTGCTGGTGGGAATGTAGAATGGTACACCCACTTTGAAAAGTCTGGCAAATCTTCAAATGTTAAACGTAGAGTTATCATATCCCCTAGCAATTCCACTCCTGGGTATATGCTCAAGGGATCTGAGAACACATGTTCACAACATTCTCCAGAATAGATTACATGTTAGGCCACAAAACAATTAATAAATTAAAAAAGATTAAAATCATATATTGTATCTTTTTCAACTACAAGAGTATGAAACTAGAAATCAGTCTCAAGAGGGGCGGCTGGGTGGCTTAGTCAGTTAAGCGTCCGACTTTTGCTTAGGTCATGATCTCACGGTTTGTGGGTTCGAGCCCCGCGTCGGGCTCTGTGCTGACTGCCAGCTCAGAGCCTGGAGCCTGTTTCAGAGTCTGTGACTCCCTCTCTCTCTGACCCTCCCCTGCTCACGCTGTCTGTCTCTCTCCCAGAAATAAATAAAACATTAAAAAAAAAAAATCAATCTCAAGAGAGAAATCTGCAAAAAACACAAATACATGGAGGCTAAATAACATGGTACTAAACGATGAATGGGTCAACCAAGAAGTCAAAGGTGAAATAAAAAAATAAATGGAGGCAAATGGAAATAAAAACACAGTGATCCAAAGTCTTTGAGATGCAGCAAAAGAGGGAAGATTATAACAATACATGCCTACCTCAAGAATCAAGAAAAAAAATATCGAAGAAACAAGCTAACCATACACCTAAAGGAGCTAGAAAAAGAAGAACAAACAAAGCCCAAGTTTGAGAGAAGGGCATAATAAATATTAGAGCAGAAATAAATGAAATAAAGACTTAAAAAACAATAGAACAGATCAAAGAAACCAACAGCTGTTTTTTTGTTTTTTGTTTTTAAATCAAGGGGTGCCTGTGTGGCTCAGTTCATTAAGCATCCAACTCTTGATTTCACCTCAGGTCATGATCTCATGTTTGTGAGATAGAGCCCCATGTTGACCCTACGTTCCACCCCCGTGCGTGTGCATGCTCTCTCTCAAAAAAAAAAAAAAGAAAGAAAGAAAAGATTTACAAAATTGATAATTCTTTAGCCAAACTCATCAAAAAAAGAAGAGAGAGGATTCCAATAAGTAAAAATCAGGAATGAAAGAGAAGAAATTATAACCAACACCACAGAAATACAAATGATAAGAGAATATTATGAAAAATTATATGCCAACAAATTAGGCAACCTATAGGAAATGGATAAATTCCTAGAAACCTATAACCCCCCCAAAACTAAAGCAGGAAAAATAGAAAATTTGAACAGACCAATTTCCAACAATGGAATTGAACCAATAATCAAAAAACTCCAAAACAGGGGTATCTGGGTGGCTCAGGCAGTTGAACAGCTGATGTTGATTTTGGCTCAGGTCATGATCTCAACCGTTTGTGAGTTCAGGCCCTGTATCCGGTTCTCACAGAACCTGCTTGGGATCCTCTGTCTCCCTCTTTCTGCCCCTCCCTCCTCCCCTCTCTTTCAAAAATAAACAAACATTAAACTTTTTTTTTTAATCCAAAACTCTGAACAAACATAAGTCCAGGACTAGATGGCTTCATAGGTGAATTCTACCAAACATTTGAAGAAAAGTTAGTATCTGGGGCGCCTGGGTGGCTTAGTCGGTTAAGCGTCCGACTTTCGCTTAGGTCATGATCTCACGGTTCGTGGGTTCGAGCCCCGCATCGGGCTCTGTGCTGACTGCCAGCTCAGAGCCTGGAGCCTGTTTCAGTCTGTGACTCTCTCTCTCTCTGACCCTCCCCTGCTCACGCTGTCTCTCTCTCTCCTAGAAATAAATAAAAATATATAAAAAAAAAAAAAAAAAGAAAAAAA
>NW_024080698.1:3541068-3580780 GCF_003009895.1 Hyaena hyaena
TTGGTTGCCTATTAATTTTCTGGGTTGTTTCCTTGGCTGTGCAGAAGCTTTTAATCTTGATGAGGTCCCAACAGTTTATTTTTGCTCTTGATTCCCTTGCTTTTGGGGATGTGTCAAGTAAGAAGTTGCTGCGGTGGAGGTCAAGGAGGTTGTTTCCTGCTTTCTCCTCTAGGGTTCAACAAACACATTTTTAAAGAATACATGAAATAAATAAGCTGACTAAAAATATTTTAAAAAATGAAGCCCTGGCAATGGTGATGCAGGATCAAAAAAGTGGCAATATTTTAATTTCCCAAGTGAAGCAGATTCAGATTTCTCTGTTGGTTTAATCCCAACTCTGCTTAATGGTTCACATTCTCACTACATGTGATCTTCAGGTTCTATTCTAAAGTTCCCCAACTCTGTCAATCCCTTTCTCATTTCTTCATCTTGGGTTTTCCACTTTGTACTAAGCATCTTGAATTGGTTTATCTTGCCACATCATGCTACTTTTAAAGAAATTGTTGCCAGAGGTATAATTTGTTGCCCAGGTTACTGATGCTCAACTACTATCCTTCAATTTATTTTAAGTATCATGGTAGATGTAGATACATTAAAATGTGGCTTTTTTGGGAGCACCTGGGTGGCTCAGTCCGTTGAACATCTGACTCTTGATTTGGGCTCAGGTCATGATCTTGTGGTTCATGAATTCAACCCCCCGTATCGGGCTCCGAGCTGTCAGCTTGAGATTCAGTCTCGCTCTCACTCTCACTCTCGCTCTCACTCTCACTCTACCCTTCCCCACTGATGCTCTCTCTTTCTCTCAAAATAAATAAACTTTAAAAAATGTAGCTTTTGCACTTCTCTTGGAGTCTGTGCTCTGCTAGTGGTTTCTTCTCAGCCTTCATGCTGGTCTGTCACTGTCTAACTGCTGCTGCTTATTTCTCAGTAGCCCAGTTGCAGGTCTTGCTTGGAGTTTAAACATCCTTGCTGCAACTACCTCATTCACGCCCACATATAAAGCAAAAATTGATCAGTTTCCTTCTTTCAGAATTAGGCAGAAGGGAGAGTAAAGGAAATGGGGACCACTATCTTTGAGAGGGTGTTAGCTCCTCTCCCACCTCCTGTGCACTGTTGGTGCTTTTTGTCTTTATTTTTGTCTGCTTCTTTCTTGCCTCTTTGTGTTTTCAATCTCCTTTCCCTCCCTCTTCCCCCCACTGAGGATTATAGGAATTGGAGACAGGGTTAGAATCATTTTTCCACTGGTTTACAAACAAGTTGGGTAAACCATGGAACCCTTCTTTTCCACAGAAATTTTGCTTTGATTTTCAAAAGCATGAAAGAAGGAAGTAAAAAATCATTTCATGATGTTACAGAGGAGAAAGGGCCTAGGATTCACGGTCCACTCAGGGTGACTCTGTAACTGTGCATTTGACTCCATCCCATATTAGAGATATGACTGCAGGCCCGTCACCACATCTCCTTGTTCCTCAGCCTTCCTGTGCATAACCCTGGGGCACTCCAGAGAACAATTACCCAAACCTGCCCTGCAAGACGAGGTGGTGCAGAATGTTGATGGGTTACCATTCTCAGCCCTTGCGTCCTCTCCTCCTCTTTCTTGGCTCCCCTGCAGTACCAGGCAACTACACTCAGCACATGGTGACTTCACAACATAGAACAGATAGTATCAAGTCAGTCAGCAAGGACAGTGAACAGAATGCATGTCTCCCCAGAGACAAGCTGCTGTCTCGAGCCACGCTTTCAAGACGTCTCCTGGGTGCCCACCCAGGCAGGCTTCACCGTCTCACCTGCAGACAATCCTTGGTCCAGCATCTGCTGTCTGCTGAGCCGGCTCACATGTCTGACAGGCAGGCGACTGGATTTCTCGTCCTAACAGTTGCTACCTTTCTCCCTCTCTCCCAGCTGTTTCAAATTCCTTCCTTCCCTCCTCCCTGTCCCCCATCCTTTCCTTGTTTCTGTTGAACATCACTTTCAGCTTCTTATGAATTTTTCCTTTTCAGCTAATTCACAGCATCTTTTACCAATGCCCTTCCCATGGGGCAGCCTAGCATTGGCTTAGCGTCTCATGACTCTCATGATAATAGGGATGCCAGGAAGTGTGTACCAAACTGTAGTCTATCAAATATAAGCCCTCCCAAATGTTCTTTGCAGAAAACGTTCTGGGACCAAATAACTTCAGGAAATATTTTTTTTTGCCTCCACCCATGGTGAGGCCCACTGCTGATTCCTTTAGCAAAGGTCCATACAAGTCCCATGGTAAAGAACCTGTTGAAACTTTTTATTTTCAAACTCCCTAAACTTTTTGCTTCGAAACCCTCTTTCTGAGTGATAGCCACTGACATGCAGGGTAAGTAGTGTTTGTGGACCATAGTGTGAGAAACACTGAACTTGATGCTCTCTGAGGTTGGTTCCAGATCTAGAGCTCTAGTTTATCCACTAGCTGATGGTATGCTCGAAAGGCACATGGACCTGGCATGGCAGGAATGTGGTGCTGGACAAGTCATCTTCAGTGGAGGAGAATGAGCCTATCAGTCAGGGATCTTCACAGAAACAGAAGCAATAGGATTGTGTGTGTGTGTGTGTGTGTGTGTGTGTGTAGTGTATGTGTGCACATGTATACAAGAGAGGTTGAGATAGAGATTGAGGGGGATTCAAGGAATTGACTCGCATGAGTATGGAAGCTAGCAAGTCCAAACTACAGGACCCTCATGAGCTGGTGTTGCATTTCAGGTCCCAAGACAGTCTGCTGTCAGAACTCCACTTCCTCGGGGGACTTCAATCTCTTTTCTGTTAAAGGCCTTCAGTTGAATGGAGATGGCCCTCTCATGATATGGAGGGTAATCTGTTTTACCCAAAGTCTACTGATTAAAATGTTAATCTCACCTAAAAATACCTTCACTGAAATATCTAGAATAATCTTTGACCAAATATCTGGGTAACATGGCCCTGCCAAGTTCGCACATTAGGATAAACATCACCATGAGAGGAGCAGTTATGGTGGTGATAAATCCTTGATGGTCATGGGCCACTAGGGAACTACACCTTGAGGGGAGGAAGGGGCACAGATAAATGGTGCCCGTTTTGTCTTTTTGATGTGGCCCTGGCTAGTGATGTATCCACAGCATTGGCCAATAGTTCTTGCTCATTAAAACATGTTTTGAGATTGACAAGTAGGATGGAGAGGACCAGGCACATTAATTCTGTGGCATAGATGTGATCTGCCACATGCTTCTCTTGCAAGTAACTGAAAGAAAATCTTTAGCAATCTGTCACGTGGAATAGGATGAGCTGTGAGCTCACATCTCTAATAAATGAAAGCATTATACTAAGCTCTGTGGGTGAGAATTTATGTAACACTTTTAATTAAGATAACTGCAGGGGAATGGAAAGAATTCTCTAGTAAGTGACTCTAATGAGTGGATAATGCCCTTCCCCTTCCCACCTGGAGAAGATGAGGCTCAGCCACTAATTAGTGTAATTAGCACTGAAAGTGGAAAGATTTACCCCTTTCTCTCCTTTCTTCATCTTTGGAGTACCTAGGCTCTTTGTTTTTGCATGCTTGGCTGCCCCTTCTTTCCTTTATGAAATTCAAGTTGCTTTGGAGTTTTCCTTGAGTCCCCTTTTCAGAAGGTAATTGGGAGCCTCAATCATGCCCTCAATGTGACTGTACCACCTGTTCCTGGGTGAAGCTGGGAGTCAAAAGTTAGTCTCTGACCCTTTAAAATCCCTTATTGGTTTGATGTATTTTTAGGAAGTCCTTTTATGGTAAGCTTGAATTTATAATTGAGAAAAGGCTCTTTGTCTTTTTAAAAGAAGGTGACCCTTTGGGGTACCTGGGTGCCTCAGTCAGTTAAGCGTCCAGCTCTTGATTTCGTCTCAGGTCATGATCTCAGCTCAGATCATGATCTTATAATTCATGGGTTTGTACCCTGCATCGAGAGGGAGAGGGATTTCTTTCTCTCTCTCCCCCTCTCTGCCTCTCCTCTCTCTCTCTTTCTCTAAATAAACATTAAAAAAGAGAAGGCAACTCCAAAACAGAGCAGAAATATGCACTAATTTGTGTGTAGCTATCTATGGACATGACTGAATGAAAATCTTATTTCCTACTGCACCTGTTAATCAGAAAGAAGGGAGGAGAATAAAGTAGGAAGAAAGAGGAGACAAAGGCTTAGAATGTAATTAACAATAATTGAGGAAAAACAGTCACTCAAAGGGTTTCTCCAAGGAGACTGATCCCACTGCCAAAAATGACTCTGTTCTCTTTGCTGTTTTCCTGGGATGCAGGGGAGCAGGAGAGCCTCAGGGATGAGAAGCTCTGGGGAGCCTCTGATTTGAGCTCCCTGTACAGGCTAAGAAGATGCTTTGTGAATCATGTAGAAACCAACTGCTAGTAACTGGCGACGGTGTGCAAAGGGGCTTTTGGTGCCAGATTGGTTTAAAGTTCAAAAGCCAAAAAATAATAATAATAATAATAATAAAGTTCAAAAGCCAAAACCAAGCTTCTTTGAGAAATTCTGGCTCCAGTGGGTTTAAGTTCATTATTTAAAAGGTGTTCTAGGGGTGCCTGGGTGGCTCAGTCGGTTAAGGGGCCAACTTCAGCTCAGGTCATGATCTCACAGTTCTTGGGTTCGAGCCCCACATCAGGCTCTGTGCAGACAGCTCAGAGCCTGGAGCCTGCTTCGGACTCTGTGTCTCCCTCTCTCTCTGACTTGCTCACACTCTGTGTATTTCTCTCTCTCAAAAGTAAATAAACATTAAAAAAAAAAAAAAGATGTTCTATTAAAATCTGAGGACAAGGCTCACATGTAGTAGTACTTAGCAGATCCTTTACATACTATTGAGAAATAGTTGTCTCTAAAGTGTTTTATTTCTTCAAATACTCTTCTAATTTTATATCCCCTTGAATATAATAATGGATAAGTATGGGTAATATTTTTGTTGCCCTAATATTGAGTGCTGCTTTTTCATTAAAAGTATAATTGAACTTGAATAGAAGTTAGAAGCTTCTGATAGAAGCATAACTGATGGGATCACCAAGTCATGATTTAGAAAGTTCTTTGTATCTTACAGTAGTTGCAAAGCTTGGTTGCACAGTACAATCGCCAAGAGAGCTTTGAAAAATCCCAATATCCAGAGCAATTAAAGCAGAATCTAATGGGTAGGGCTCAGGTACCAGTATTTTACAGAACTCCGAGGATTCCACTGTGCAGGGTTGAGAACCACTTATCTAGGTGGAAATAAACTTTGTAGGGCTGGTGGACCTAATATGCAGTAGTACATGTTATTTAAAAAAAAATGACCTCTTTGCCCAGCACCCCATCCTGGTCCTCCTAGGGCTCTGCTGGTCTCCATGGGGCTAAGTGCTAGGGTCCTTTCTGCCTTCCTTCCAGTGGCATGCAGATAAATGTTTGCCAGTCCACTCATTGGGATAAAAAAGCTCGATTTCCAGATTCTGTAAATACTCCCAGCATGGTTAATTTAATCTTACCAGTGTACTTCTGGGGAGCATGGAGTTGGGAGGGGAGGGGTATAGTTGGCTTCCATGGGCCAATGCAAGCCCACTCCAGACCTGAGTGCCTCCTTCTCGGCTTCACATTTGTCCACCCTCAGATAATCCTGTCTCCATTAGGTGACACTAGTGGTGTGAGCCACCTGGATGAATACTTTACTGTGGTATGGTGTTCTGCCCAGCTAAGAGAGCACCTCCTACCACTTAGTAGAGATAATCTTTGGAAAGCACCAAGGGAATGTGCCTAAGCCTGGGGATATTTGGGCAATTAGCTTTCTGGGTTATACTTTAACCTGAGAGCCTGATTAAGGTGAGCTGTAGATACATCTGTAGGTGCCTGAGGTGACTATATGATGTTTTTGAGCCTGCTGATTTGAGGGCCAGGCTCTGAATCAGAATACATTTACCAAAGTTAACAGGGGAACTCCTGGGAGGCAGGCTTCCAGCCTTCTGTAGTTGACTGACTGCTACCTCAACAGAGGTCACATACCCCTAATTCTCACCCCCACTCATCATAAAGCACTTTCACATAACTCTTCTCATGGAATCACTTCAATGCACTTAGGAAACCCACACAGATGCTATCTTCAATCTGCAGGTAAGGAATTCTGCTGAAGCTCAAGGAGGTTAAATGCAGTGACTCACCCAAGTCTGGGCAGCTTGCCCAAGATGGTAAGTGGTGGAGCCATGACTTGAACCCAGAGCTTCTGATCCCAAGGTTAATGCTCTCCAGACACACGGCCTTGGTATGTCCACCATCTCCGCATGTGCATGGGGTAGGCAACTTAGGTAAAGGAGGAAAAGAGATGAAAAGTAGCTGAACTGCCTCCCAGTCTGGTGAGCTAATTCTTTGCCTGTCCTGGTTTGGAAAACATGCTTCCTTAAATGAATGTGACCTGACAAAACATATTCCAGCTTGGTAAATATTAAGTTGGGGGTGAAGTATAAATGGCTTGTAAAATATGAATGGCACTGATGAACTGTAATTCCACAAATAGAATCAGGAGCAACCCCTGTAGAGAATAAGTCAAATCTAGAGAATACCTGGGACTCCAAGAAGTGGCTACAGAAATATGGCTTGAAAGCCCAGAAGCTGTCCTTTTATGATGTCGTTGCTGACTGCTCCTTCCGCCATGCTGATGGAGTCGTTGATGTAAAAGCCAAACCAGGAAATGAGTCTGTGCAGACTAGTGCGGTAAGTGAAGTGAAATCCTGGGCAGGGCTATGGGCTTCCTCTGATGCCCTGGGTGGGTAAGGCTCCCCTCAGGCCAGAGCCCAGGGCAAGACCAAGGTTGAAAGGCAGCATGGAGGGAAACCAGCTTGGGTTTCCATGAAGGAAGATGGCTTTGTGTTTCCCATCTTATGCTTCTCTGAATACTACTTGCCTAAGTGGAGACTAAGTCTGCGAATGGTTTCTGAATATAAGTGGATTATACAATAATTATACATAAGCCAGAAGTCAGGTTTATAGAAATTCAGGCATTATGAGTCTCAGAATTATTTAACCTTGTCAGAAGAGAAGCCTTTTATTGGTGAATTGAATGGTGCAAATGCCCAAAGCAGGCATTTCTATGGTCCTCTTTATATTGTTACTCTCTTAAAAATACATTAGTCTAGTGACTACTACCCAGCATTTTGTGGATTCCCAGTAAATGTAAAAAGAAATTTTCTAAGGGATTATGGCACTGCAAGGGTATATATTGAAAACTTTCAAAAGGTAGTTCCATTGTGTCAATGGCTCTGGAAGGAATATAGCTTCTCAAAGTGCTTGACTCTGGTTCACAGTCAAAGGATAATTAGGCTCCTCAACTTTAGCATGTATGAGTCAATGGGTTTGAGGCAGGGCTCAGATGATGCTGAAGCTACTGTTCCAGGGGCCGCACTCTGCAAAACACTGATGTGTCAACAGTTCCCAGGAGACTGTCAGAAGCTTAGAATTATGGAAGGATAAAAAGTATCATAATAGGAAGCAGGAAATCGGGATAAAATGAATATTCTAAATTTGTAAAACTGAAGGAAAACTCTTTTAGAAGATAGTAAAGGCCTAGGTACACACTCTGAAGTGAAAACCAAAACATGAGCAACAGAGCAGATGTGCCAGTAATGGCAGCCCAGCAGAGACCACTGGCAAGGAAATCAAGGTCCTCCAATGCACTGTCACTTTATGTATTCTCTAAGGCTCTGATTTAGTGTCACGGTCACAGAGATGTCTGTCCATCCTACAGAAGTGAAACACCAGTGTCTTTGCCACTCCTAAGGGTGGCTGGCCACTGGGCTCTGCGCATCCTCCCGAGGAAGGGCTCTTTCCGTGGGGGCTACATTAACCTCACGATGTGGTGTTTTAGCCCTCTTAATGCTGTGTGTTTACAGTGAACTACACGGAGGAAAATATAAAAATTGGATGAGAAAAAAGCAGAGTTGATGGAAGACTTGTGTCCTAGCTTATACACTGGGATTTGGAGTAATTGCTGCATTGCAGGAAATTTCATTTGTGGGTTTCCTCCTCCAGCACACTTTTCTGATTTTGTAGTCATTATTCAGTAATGTTATTAGTTCAGGAAATCATATGTAGCTAATCATATGTAATCATATGTAATCTAATTATATGTAGATTTTCATTTTGAAAATACATTAGGCTCTGGATATTTAAAGATATCAATCCCTGTCAATTTGAACATAGCTCACTTTGAACATGAGCTGGTGACAATGTGGTATGTTCAAGTCATCTCCTTATCCTTTCTTGACAATTTTGAACGAAATCTTATGGGGACAGGTTGAAGAGTCTGGTTTATAAATGGGGAATTTTACCTCAAATTTCCTGTGCTAAAAAATAGTAGAAGTTGAGAAGTATACAGTTCAGCTTTCTCCACAAATATTGATGAAAAAGGGATAATTTTATTTTCAGTATTTGGGGCCACATATCTAAAACTGGATTTATACCTAAAATTGTGTTGTGTGTGAGGTGGAGAATAACTGAAGCTGTGAACAAATTGATTATTTAGGGTTCTCCCAGACTCCCACTGGGCAGGACCCCCTAAACTTTTAAAGATAAAAACTGGTTTGTAGGGACAGATCCAAGAAACTCGTTTACACTGAGAAATAAATGACTAAAAAGGCCTTTTTATATAGTATTTCTAAGATGGATAAGCAGGTGAGAGGAGGAGACAAAAATGCATTTCCAGGAGTGGCTGGATAGCTCAATCAGTTGAGCAACTGACTTGATTTTGGCTTAGGTCACGATCTCATGGTTCAGGGGCTTACGCTCTGTTCGGCTCTGTGCTGACAGCGTGGAGCTTGCTTGGGATTCTGTCTCCCTCTTTCTCTGCCCCTCCCCTGCTTATGCTTTCCTTCTCTCTCTTTCTTTCTCCCAATAAACAAACAAACAGAAATGAATATTTAAAAGTGCGTTTCCAATTAGAGGATTTCATGTGAAGTCTAGTAACTTGGTATTTGGGGCACCCCTCAAGTCACATTACATTCATAATTGCTCATGCTGCTAGTGCACAAAGCCAGCCTTCATGTTCACAGACCCTCTCTAGTCTCACCATTTATTCCTCTAACAGATGTTTATTGAGCCTTCACTAGGTACCAGTCCATATGGTCAGGACTTGGAATAGAAAGACCTGTCTGTAAATGCTACTTCTCCAGTTACTAATTTAGAGATGTTGAGCAAATAATTTAACGCTTTTAGTCTTACTCTCCACTTCTGTAAATGAGTGGTGTAAAGTCCAAACTAAAAAATGCATGTCTGAGTACAGTGCCTGGCACTTAGGAGATGCCCAGTAGATGTTACCTTGTTTCTTTTCTTTTTTTTTTTTTTTTTAATTTAAGGACACACACTGTGAATCAGAAACGAGTATTTATGGAATGCCTGTGGGCTTCATACACAAGGTGACTATTTGTGCTCACATAGCACACGTGAGAAGACAAAGTCGCAAAGCCTCTGAGAGGTTACAGCACAAGATGGCAGGGTTTGAAATCCTATCTGCTGGGACCTTACACTTCACTTTTCCCATTCTGACACTCTGCTGTCTGACACCTGTATTCATGTAACATATGGTCTGGTGTGTTTCTATCTGGGAGTGCATAAGGCACAGTTGGAAAAGGCCATGTGATGGGATTGAGAACAGGGAGAACTCTTGAGGGATAAGAACATGGTGAGAATGAGACAGAGGACATCTTTCTCCTTCCATCTTTATGTTGTGTTTGCCATGTGGTTCCCCTGTCTGCCTGTCTTGGGAACATCAGGACTGATCTCATCGTGCCCTTCATCCATGTTCATATCACTCACCACCAGACTTCTCAATCCTCATCCCCGTCTCTGAACTTCCTCTATTCCCTTCCTCCATTCTTCCCTGACTCCTAAATTCCTTCCACTGTGCCCTCTAGAACTAGAAGACATCAGTACACCCACTGTAGTGTCAAGTGCTCTGCAGTGTTCTCTTAGCTTGCTTGTCTGGGTTTTCTCTCGAGGACCCTGGTTCCTCTCCCATTCTCCTTGGACCTGTGGGTGGGAGATATGGATGCTGTCCTCATTATTCCTTGTTGCTGCTTCTTGATCATTCTCCCTCCTCTTCCCATGTCATCAGAATGTACCACCCATGACACTTGTTGTGGCTGACATTTTCTGAGTCTCAGGTTGCCCCCATAATTAATTGAAGATTATAGCTTGTGGCTGGGTGTCACTGGCTCCAACCATTTTTTAATGTCAGTCTAATGAAAATGACCCGTCTCACACCCTGACCTTTCATTTCTCTGATCTCCTCTTCTCCAGTGACTTTCTCCTCCCCACCCATTTCTACCATTCCTGCCATAGGCATTCCCTTGACTTTGTCATTACAAATAACTCTTCCATCATAATCCATCTAAGCCAATTCCAAAGGTCCCACTTTTTTACCTCATTTTTTTTTACAAATAGTTTATTGTCAAATTAGTTTCCACATAACACTCAGTGCTCATCCCCATAAGTGTCCTCCTCTGTGCCCATCCCCCCCTCCCCCCCACATCCATCAGTCCTCAGTTTTTGTCAGCATTCAAGAGTCTCTCATGGTTTGCCTCTCTCCCTTTCCCCCACCATTTCCGCCCTTCTTCTCCCCCTTGTTCCTCCGTCAACTTCCTCCTAATCCTCCTATACGTGCAAACATATGATATTTGTCCTTCTCTGCATGACTTATTTCGCTCAGCATAACACCCTCAAGGTCCATCCATGTTGCTACACATGGCCAGATTTCATTGTTTCTCATTGCCATGTAGTATTCCATGGTATAGATAAACCACATCTTCTTGATCCATTCGTCTGTTGATGGACACTTAGGCTCTTTCCATGTTTTAGCTATTGTGGAGAGTGCTGCTATGAACATTGGGGTACATGTGCTCCTATGCCTCAGCATTTCTGTATCCCTTGGGTAAATTCCTAGCAGTGCTATTGCTGGGTCATAAGGGAGTTCTATTGTTAGTTTCCTGAGGAACCTCCACACTGTTTTCCAGAGGGGCTGTACCAGTTTACATTCCCACCAACAGTGCAGGAGGGTGCCCGTTTCTCCACATCCTCGCCAGCATCTAGAGTTCTCTGATTTGCTCATTTTAGCCACTCTGACTGGCGTGAGGTGGTATCTCAGTGTGGTTTTGATTTGTATTTCCCTGATGAGGAGGGATGCTGAGCATCGTTTCATGTGTCTGTTGGCCATCTGGATGTCCTCTTTGGAGAAGTGTCTGTTCATGTCTTCTGCCCATTTCTTCACTGGGTTGTTTGTTTTTCGGGCGTGTAGTTTGGTGAGTTCCTTATAGATTCTGGATATTAACCCTTTATCTGATATGTCATTTGCAACTATCTTTTCCCATTCTGTTGGTTGCCTATTTTTACCTCATTTTTTAAGGTCATTTCCTCTACTACCTAATTCTAATCTTTCAACCCCACTGGGATTATACAGTTTCTTGTTTCTGTTCCCTGTTCTGTGTTCTCTCTATCCTTTTGTCCCTCTTGTACATGCTCAACTACTTTCCCTCTCTTAAATTATTATGTTCATCTGGCAAAACCTCAACCCTGGTTCAATCCACCTCTCTGCCTTTTCTGCATTACAGCTGTGCAGCTGATTGCAGCAGAAGAAACCAGAGAAAAGCACATAGCCACGGTACCTGGCTTCCCTTTAAATTCATGACCTCTGACTTCACTTGGATCTCTTGTGCTGTCCACCGATCCTCATGGGCTTTTCCAATCTACCTAGATGCTCATTCTCCAAGGTGTCTACTCTTCTCATCTCAAGCTTCAAACGTCTTCTCCTCTTTGCTTACTCTCAGCTAGTGACCTTGCTTCCCATTTCATTGAACATTGGAATGAATATTCATGAACATCCACTTCCATATCTACAAATCCCCCAGCATTTGTGCCTGTGTGTTCTACCCGTGTTATTTCCAGAATGGGTAAATTGTCCTCACTTCTATCTATGGTCAACCCCTCCATGTGTGCACTGATCCCTATTCCCCATTTACTCATTCTCCCCTTTTCTGTTCTGTATCATCAGTATTACCCTCATTTCTGCATCTTTCCCATCAGCACACAAACATGGTTTCTCCCATCTTAAAAATAACAGGGTTTTGACCCCCATGTTTGCCTCTGATTCTGCCTCATTTGCCTCACTTCTCTGTTCCTTTGTAGAATCTAACTCCTCAGAAGTTGTATATATTTCCTTTCTCTAGTCTTGCAATTCTCCCATGCCTATTTGAATGCACTCCACATGGGCAAGGCCTCCCTCCACCAAAATCCACTCTTTCTAGGGATACTGGCATTGCTAAATCCAGGGGTCAGTTCTCAGTTTCGCTCTTACTTGATCTACTGTCAGCATTTGATGTAGTTGGTTACTTCCTTGAAATTCTTTTGCTTGCAAAACACTCACTGCCCTGTTTTCCTTCTACCTCACTGGCTATTCTTTGTTAGTGTTCTTTGTTACTTCTTTCCCATGTTCCCAGCCTCTAAATGCCACAGGACCTCAAAGTGCAGTCCTTGGACTGCTTCTCTGTCTGTACCCATTCTCTATGTGATCTCATCCAGTCCTGTGGCTTTTAATACTATGTGCATGCTGGTGACTTCCACATTTAAATTTCCAGCCCTGAATCCTTCCCTTATCTCCACCTGGCTACTTTCCATGTCAATGGGAGTTCTGATAAGCAACTTGAACCTAGCACTTCAGACACAGATCAAGATCTTCCCCTTCAAGGCTACTCTTCCATAATCTTCCTCCCAGAAATTCATTGCAACTCCATTTTTGTAGTTCTCTGGGCCAAAAATTGTAGTCATTGCAAGCTCCTCTCTTTTCTCCCATACCCACATCTGACTTCTCATTAAATTCGTCAGTTCTGTCTTCGTAATATATTTGTAATTCAGAAACCAACCACTTCTCACCACTTCCCATACTGCCTTGGTCCATGCCAACTAACCTCCTGACTTTCTGCTTCTGCTGTTGACTTTCTATAGTGTATTCTCAACAGAGTAGCCAGAGTATCCTTCAAAAATGATACCTTTATAAATTAAACTTTAAAATTGTAAATAAAACTTATAACTATGAATTATGTCACTTCTCTAAAAGGGTGATCTTAAAATAGATCACAAGAAAATATCTTTATGTGTGGTAATGGGCATTACCTAAATGTATTGCGGTAATCATTTTGTAATATATCCATATGTCAAATCATGTTGTATACATAATACAGTGTCACATGTCCATTATATCTTAATTGAAAAAAATTTTGTCACTTTTCATGTTAAAGCCCTTGGATAGTTCCTTTTTCACTCAGAGGAGAAGACAGAGTCACTTACATTAGCCAGTAGACTTTATGGAGTCTGCATCTGGCCCTCTTCCTCATATTACTCTAGCATCATCTCTCTCCTTACTCTTGCTCACTCTGTTTCGACTATAGTAACCTTCCTAAAATTCTACAGACATGCTAGGCCTGTATACTCTTACTCTTACTACAAGGCTTTGGCACTTGCTGTGTCCTCAAGCTTCCCCAGATCTCCATATGGCCACACTTTTTGTTCCTGCCTGTCTTTGCTCATATTTTACTTTCTTTTTAAGGCTGTCTTTTTTTAGGTTTTAACTTCTTTGGGATGCCAGGGTGGATTAGTTAAGCATCCAACTAGATTTTGGCTCAGGTCATGATCTCACAGTTTCATTTTTTCGAGCCCCATGTCAGTCTCTTCACTGGCAGTGCAGGGTCTGCTTGGGATTCTCTCTGTCTCCCTCCCAGCCTCCCTCCCCTCCACCCCTCCTCTGCTTACACTTTCTCTGTCTCTTTCAAAATAAATAAACTTAAAAAACAAAACTTCTCCATCCCCCCATCCCCTGTTCTTTATTCTCCTTCCTTGCCTTATTTTTCTCTATAGCATTTATCATCATCTGATCTGCTATAAGATTATTATCTAGCTCTTTCCCTGTAATGTGAGCTCCAATGAAGGCAGGAATTTTGGTCTTTGTTTATGGCTTCTGTTGCTGCTGCCTAGAAGATTGTATTGCTGGTGGCATGGAGTTGTGCTTGATAAATTCATAAATCAGTTGGGTGAGCTCTCTGTGTGGGAAGCCATTGTCCTCAGACCAGTTTTGTATGTCCCAGTAGAGGATGCTAGGTGTAGAATAGGGTTCTTGGCTACTTTTCTTCATTTGGGGCTGGGAGTAACAATGGAAAGATTTGTGTGTGTGTGAATCTTAAATCCCACCTCCTCCAGAGAGTCCTACTGGCCTTCTAGTCCATGAGAACTCTTTCTTCTTTGTCAGATTGCCCAGTTGTTATTGTCTCGACCCAGCACCAGGTACTGGGTGTCTAGTGCTCTGTCTTCCTGACTTTCTGTGTGTGGGTGTATGCATGTGAACACCTGCTGGAAACACTATCTTCCCTGGGGCACAGATGGGATCGCACATGTCTTTCTGACTATCATTCATGACATCTGGCACAGGATTCCATATAGAGCTGGCCCCACTGCATGTTTGGTTGAACCAGCAGTTGAATGATTTTTCCATGGGAGTGAGGGCTAAGAGCCATATAAATAGGGCAGAGATGGGGTGCCATCTGGAGATTTCTCCTTTGAATGGTCTGAATGGCTTCTGTCCTTTGTCCTTTCCTTAGGAGACCAACAAGAAGACAGTGCATGCGAAATACTGCAGCAGATTTGTCCATACACCCTGGAAGGATGGGAGCTTGGTCCATGTCTGCATTACCAAAGAGAAGTATACCTGGTACAATGAGAGAATCCATGCAGTCCTTGCCCAGATTCAGAAGAGGTTGGTATATTTGCAGGAGGATACAAGTGGTCTAGTCTCCCTTGAAACCAAAATCTGTGTCCTCTGTGTAAAAGCTTAAGCATGAGAAACAGCCAGTTAACATTGTTATGTCAGGGTTGCCATCTGACGGTTTGCTGATGGCTTTTTTGTTAATAATAAAGGGGAATGCTTGGATCCAGATTCCAAGCTGCTTTGATGCCACTGCAGACTCTTAAAAACAGCAAAGAAATGTGTCGTTATGTTGGTTGCACATCACAATAGGAGGCTAAGAATGCTTTTGCTCATGTCTTGCATTTTTTGTGGGCCACAGATATATTGTAAATTGTATTACTTGGATATTACATTTCAAGACAACTGTTAACAATGTTGTGAAGTGTTTCAATACAATGGAATAATATATATGCAGCTAAAAATAACTTCACGTGATCCTTGTCAACCTTGCTGGTTCTTAAAATCTGCCAGTGCTAATGCATTTGATGTACTAGTGGTGTGACCTCAGCATCGGCCCCATGGGATGATCTACCTTAATGCTTTCACCTTCCTGATGCCAGAGGACAGCTTTAGACCACAAAGACCAAATCCATTTAGGTGCATGGTCTCTGAGGTCACATGGAGCTGGATTTTAATACCAACTCTGCCACTTACTGTGTGTGGCACAGTTGATGTCAGTTGATGTCTTTGTGCATTGGTTTCTCCATTTATAAAGGAGGAATGATAATGACATTTATAAATGTGCTCCGTGGATTATAGAGTATAGACCAGTACCCAGTGAGCAGTAACCACTTGAAAATGAGAGCTCCCTGCATCTTTCTATGTTTTCTGCTATAAAATCACATGCTGCAGACACCTGTCTGCCCTCATATGAACTCTTCAGAGTTCCAGTTGGAAATTCCAATTTCTTAAAGCCCAGCTGGCAATGGGTAACTCAGAGCAAGTAATCCTTGTGTCTGGAGTCTACTCTGCTTATTGTTTTGGGGTTGACTTTTGGGGACAGTAGTTTGGATTTCAGGTCTGGGAAAAAGGATGCTGTTGAGGACGCTCCACTTGGTTCTTGCCAGGCCTATTTGTCCCTCTCCACCCACCAAGTGTTAGAGGTTGTTGGGAACTTCTCTCCCCTCTTCTATTCTCCAGAAGTCTTTGTAGAGAGTTGATATCATCTCTCCCTTAAATATATATAGAATTCACTACTGAAACCATATGGGCCTGTAGTTTTTCTTTGTAGGAAGTTTTAATTATATATTCTGTTGCTTCACATATACACAGAACTGATGTTAGTAATTTATGTTATATTTATTTTCAGCCTGGTTGGAGGTTATACATTTTATTGATCTTTTCAAAGAGCCAGCTTTTGATGTCAGTGTTTTTTTTTTCTCTGTATGATTTTCTCCTTTCGGTGCCATTGATTTCTACTCTTTATTATTTCCTTCTGTCTCCTTACTTTGGGTTAAGTTTCTTAGGATGGATCCTTAGATCACTGATGTGAGAACTTAATTTCTAATATAAGCATTAAATTTTTCTTCTGATATTGCTTTAGCTGCCTCTCACATTATGTTGTATTTTATTACATTCGCTTAAAACATTTTGTGAATTTCCTTTATGCTAATTCTTTGAGCAAAGGTTATACAGAAATATGTTGTTTACTTCTCAAGTATTTGTGGGTTTTCCTGATAGCTTTTAATTTCACTATGACAGAGAGACACTATATGACTTTAGTTCTTATGAATTTATTGAGAACTGTTTTGTGGCCCAGAATATGAGGAAAAGCTATATATTCTGCTTTTGTTGGGTGGAGTACACTATAAATATCTTAGTTCAAGTTGGTTGATAGAGTTGTTTCAGTCTTCCATATCATTACTCTTTTTTTAAATTTGAATTGTTCTACAAATTGTTGAGAGAAGAGCATTGAAATCTCCAGCTATAGTTGTGGATTTGCCCATTCTTTTTTCAGTTCTGTTATTTTTCCCTTCATGTATTTTGAAACTATTAGTAGGTACATGTACAGTTAGGGTTGTTATGTCTTCTTGATAAATCAATTCCTTTAATATTATGAAGTATCCTTTTTTATCTCTGGCAGCATTCCTTGTTCTGAAATCTGCTTTGTCCAATATCAATAGAGCTGCTCCAGTGTGCTTTTGGTACTTTTTTGCATAGGTTCTCTTTTTTCTATCTTTTTACCTTTACCTGTTTGTGTCTTATATTGAAGTAGGTTTCTTATAGACAGAATATATATGGGTATTGTTTTTTAAATCCATTCTGAATAGCTGCCATTTCTTTTAACTCCATATTGCTCTCCAAAACAAAGACCAGCAAACTAAGATAATGGATAATGTAGGTAGTAAAAAACAAACAAAACTTTGGAGAAAACCAACCTATTAGAAAGATAGAAAGATAGAAAATATTACACTCACAAAGTTGGAAAAGACTGTTATATATACATATAGATATTAAGAATTACAAGAGCTCTTCAAAATATGATAGCCAAAATAAATAACTCAATGAGAGAGCTGGAAGATGAAGGCAGTCTCTCAGAAAGCAACACAAGCATCCTGTGGTTGATGTTAACATACAGGTGTACATACAAATAGATAGCTTATAGACATACATAAAATGAAGGGAGAATCTCACAAGAAAAAAATTTGGAACTGAAAGATGTGTTTCCAGACTGAAAGAAAGTTCAAGGAATATCTAGAAAATGAGTAAAAAGACCTATCCAGCATACATTATCACAAAAATTTTAAATACTAGAGACAAAATGATCCTAAAATCTTCCATATATCCCCTCCCCAACCTCTGGTTGGGTTTTGTTTTGATTTGGTTTGTTTTGGTTTGGTTTTGGTTTGTTTCTTTTTGATACTCTTCACCCATTTTCCCCACACTGCCTCTTGGAGTCACCAATCTGCTTGTTCTCTGTATCTATGAACTTCTTTTTGTTTTTCTTATAGATTCCACATATTAGAGAGATGATATGGTATTTGTCTTTCTCTGACTTACCTCACTTAGTGGAATGCTTCAAGATCCATCCATGTTATTGAAAATGGCAATATTTCATTCTTTTAATGGCTGCACGATATTCCACTGTGTGTGTGTATATCTATCTATCTATATCTATCTATCTATCTATCTATATCTATCTATCTATCTATCTATGTGTGTATGTATACATATATATATAGATATATATCTATATACATCTATATGCATACCACAATTTCTTTATCCATTCATCTGTCGATAGACACTTGTTTTTTTTCCGTATCTTGGCTATCATAAATAATGCTGTCATGAACATGGGGCTGCATATATCTTTTCAAGTTAGTGTTTTCTTTTTTGGATGAATACCTGAAAGCAGAATTTCTAGAATGTATGGTAGTCCTATTTTCAATTTTTGAGGAAACTCCATAATGTTTTCTATAGTAGCTGCACCAATTTACAGTCCCACCAACAGTGCCACAAGGGCTCTCTTTCCTGCACATCTTCTCTGACCCTTGTTGTCTCTTGTCATTTTAATAATAGTCATTTCTAATCTCTACCTTTTAACTGGAGTCTTAAGATAATTTCTGTGTAATGTGATTATTTATTTGGTTGGATTTAAATTGAGATCTTGCTATTTGTTTTTTTCTCACCTGTTCTTTGTTCCCTTTTTATTATTTTTCTGTCATCTTTTGTGGAATGTTTTTTATGATTCCATTTTATTTATACTATTGGCTTATAAACTCTACCTCTTTATTTTGTTGTGTGTGCAACAGCATTAGCATTTACAGTATACATCTTTAACTTACCTTCAAATCTACCTTCAAATAATATTTTATTTCATCCATATCATAAAAATCTTACAACTTCCATTCCCCCTTCCTTCTTTTCTATTGTTGTCCTCCATTTTTTTTTTTTTTTTTAGTAGGCTTCATGCCCGGTGCAGAGTCCAGTACAGGGCCTGAACTCACAATCCTGAGATCAAGACCTGAACTGAGATCAAGAGTTAGATGCTCAACTGACTGAGCCATCCAGGGACCCCTATTATTGCCCTACTCTGTATTTCCACATATGCTATAAACCCATAATACATTATGAATAATCAATTGTTGTATAAATAGATTTAAAATGAGAGTTAATGTATTTTGTATTTATCCACATATTTGATATTTCTACACCTCTTTATTCTTTTGTATTTATCTCAGTGTAGGTCTGTTGGTAATGAATTACCTCAGCTGTTTTAGTCTGTAAAACTCTTTAATTTTCTTTTGTTTTTGGAAGGTTTTTTGTTTTGCTTTACATAGAATTATAGGTTTACACTTTAATATTTCAGTACTTTAAAAATCTTTCTCTATTATCTTTTGGCTTGCTACATTTATGATGAAAAGTCTTCTATTATTTTGATGTTGCCTCTGGATGCTTTTAAGACTTTTTTCTTTATCATTGGATTTCAAATTATATTATGATGTGTGTTGGTGGTTTCCTTTTTTTGCATTTTTCTTCTGTTTAGGTTCTTCGAGCTTATTGTATATATGGGTATGTTGTTTTATCAAAATTGGAAACATTTGGCCATATTTCTCCAAATATTTTTTCTGTTTCCCTTTTCTCCTTTTTCTTAGTTTCTACACATATGTTAGACTCCTTCACATTGTTCCATGGGTTGCTTATTCTCTATTTTTTAGGCCGTTTCTCTGTTTTCATTTTATTATTTTTCTTTATTTTTTAAATGTTTTAATTTTGAGAGAGTGTGAGCAGGGGAGGGACAGAGAGAGAGGAAGACATACAATCCAAAGCAGGCTCCCAGGCTCTGAGCTGTCAGTACAGAGCCCCATTCAGAACTTGAAATCTATGAGCCATGAGATCATGACCTGAGCCCAAGTTGGATGCTTAACAGACCGAGCCTCCCAGGCTCCCCTATTGTTTTCATTTTAAATTGCTTCCTTTTGCAGTGTCTTTCTTAATGTTCTGTGATCTTTTCTTCTGTTAGTGTCTGATGTCTATTAATACCATGTAGTATATTTTTCATTTTGGTTATTGTGCATCTCTATAAATTCCCTTTTATATTTTCTATTTCTGTCCTCAGTTTGCTTATACTTTTCCTTGTTGAAAATATGGATTATGTTTATAATAGCTGTGTAACATCTTTTTCTGCTAATTCTATTTGTATCATTTTAGGGTCTGTTTCTGTTGATCTGTTTTTTTTTTCTGGTTGTGGGTCATATTTTCCTGCTTCTTTGTATGCCTGGTAATTTTTTACTGGAATGCAGACATTTTGAATTTTACATTGTTGGGTGCTGTATTTTTAAAATACATGTTCAATGATGCAGTTATGTTTCTTGAAATCACTTGGATCCCTCTGGGACTTGCTTTTTTTTTTAATTAATTAATTTATTTATTTCTGAGAGAGAGAGACAGCTTGAACAGGGGAGGGTCAGAGAGAGAGGGAGACACAGAATCCGAAACAGGCTCCAGGCTCTGAGATAGCTGTCAGCACAGAGCCCGACACGGGGCTCGAACCCGCGAACCATGAGATCATGACCTGAGCTGAAGTCAGACGCTTAACCGACTGAGCCACCCAGGCACCCCTCTGGGACTTGCTTTTAAGTTATGTTAACATAGGTCCAAGCAGCCTTTAGTCCAGGGCTAATTTGGTTCTACTACTTAGGTAATACCCTTATGAAGACTCTACTTGATATCCTGTGTATTAAGGAGGCTTTCCCACTCTGGCTGTTTGGAAGATAGATGAACTAGCCCTGGGTAAGCTCTGATGTGCTGATCTAGTTACTCCTTTATGGTGATTTGTTCCTTGGCTTTAGTAGTTTCTTCACATGCATGCCCTCATTATTACTTATCCAAAATCCTTTTTTTAAATGTTTATTTATTTGAGAGAGGGAGAGAGAGAGAGAGAGCAGGGGAGGGGCAGAGAAAGAGGGAAACACAGAATCCAAAGCAGGCTCCAGGGTCTGAGCTGTCAGCACAGAGCCCAATGTGGGCCTCAAACTCAAGAACCATGAGATCATGACCTGAGCCAAAGTTGGATACTTAACTGACTGAGCCACCCAGGTGCCCTTCCTTAGCCAAAATCTTTAGGGCACTCTCTGCAGATGGCCAGAATATATTCTTTCTCCTCTTTTCTCTCTCTCTCTCTATCCTTACCTACCTTCTCTGCTTCTATGCACCAATCTCTTCATCAATATTTTGCCTTACAAATTGTAGTTGACTAGGCCTTGGTGAACTCTGAACTCGAAGTTTCAAGGATGTTTTTCCTCTGCTTACCCTTTACCCCAGGTCTTGCCTTGAACTTAATTTACATCCTGTTATGGGAGCCTAAGTCCCAGTCACAGAAGCAGTCCTTCTCCAACTAACTGCTTGATGCTTAATTATTATAGAGATCTGAGGTTGCTTGATATTGTCCATAAGCTTCACTGAAGCCTCAGGAATGTGCTGGCATTACTAGCTTGACTGCAGTCAGCAGGCTTAAAAGAACAAATGGTCTAAAGTCACTGACAGATTGAAACTATCAGATGACAGGAAGTAATTTACTTTTGGCTTTGGAACTCAGTATTGGATTTATTTTTCTGTCCTATTGATTTTCCTACTTCTGTTTTACTTGGATTGATGATGGATAGTGGAGGTGGGGGTGATGAGGGAGCCAGCCCAAATGTGGGATTTTCCACAGAAAACCCTCCAAGTGAGCAATTCACTCACAGAAGATTGTGCATAAACAACATAGTACGGCTTGGCCTCTGTAGATGTATTATTATTGAGTTCTTAGGGAGATCTATCATTGCCACAGGCAATAAAAATTCACTTTCGGGGCGCCTGGGTGGCTTAGTCGGTTAAGCGTCCAACTTTCGCTTGGGTCATGATCTCGCGGTTCGTGGGTTCGAGCCCCGCGTCGGGCTCTGTGCTGACTGCCAGCTCAGAGCCTGGAGCTTGTTTCAGTCTGTGACTCCCTCTCTCTCTGACCCTCCCCTGCTCACACTGTCTCTCTCTGTCTCCTAGAAATAAATAAAACGTTTAAAAAAAAAAAAATTCACTTTCAACCTATTTCCTGCCTAGGATTAAGTGGCTACAGGATGGAAGTCAAATCCTCTTTGGAAAAGTACGTGATGATTGTGTCTACGTCCTCATTGATACATCTCATTCAATGAAGAGCAAACTGGACTTGGTGAAGGACAAGATCATCCAGTTGATACAGGTTAGATGGAGCTGTCAGGTGCATGGATTTGGGGGCCTTTGTGTCATGAATGCATCTTCAGCAGCTTTCACCTGCATTGGTTCTGCAAGGTGCACAGGTGAGGTCTGCACTCAGGCATCCACAGGGAGCCCACTTCAGATAAAAGCTGTCTTTTGCTGGTTCTCCTTTGCAAGCAGATCCTTATCGTTGAGGGGGGGGGGGGGGTGGTCCTTTCTGTAACACATGGTTTCAGTGTCCATTGCTTTAGGTTTTCTCTATCCTGAAATCTATGGTGTGCACACATCTTCATTGTTTTCCAGATGCTCTTTAGCTTGGCATTTTTATTTTAATTTCTAGTGTTTATTAGGGTTATTGCGTGCACTGGGCCCAGAACTAACGTGTGGGAGGAGTGTAGGCTGATGGTTAGGAGTGTCCAATTCTTATTCTACCTGTGCTGTCTCTGAGTTGTGTGACCTGAAGCAGACTGCTTCTACTTCCTAATCCTAGAATGGATATCCTGGTACTGTCACAAATGAATATTGTTGTGTTACCACAGAAAATAATTGTGAGCAGTGTTGACAAATACAAAATACAGGTTTTAATTTGACAAACCTCTACTGGAGAAATGTGGGTTGGTGGAAGGCAAATAAAAAAATGTGTAACCAAATACCCGCCTCAACGAAAAGATGATGCCCAAAATGATGATGGCATTTTGGACTTCTTTACTTTAAACAGATTGCATTTAGTGTGTGTATGCGGTATACCATTAATGTCAGTGTTAAAGACAACATTTAAGGTCATATTATATATAAAAACATATGCGTATATGTGATATATGTAATATATTCATACATATATACATTTGTAAAAGTGTAATATCCAAACTATGTATAAATGTTATTTAAATATTTTCTGAAAAGATTTTCTTTTTTGAATATAATTTTTAGCTTCCAGAGCTGAAAAGAGATTTCATAGTGATTAAAATTTATCAAACTGTGACCTCGCCTAACCTTTTCTTACATCTGAGTGGTGTTTTGGTTAAATAATAATTTTCTCTTACAGGAACAGCTGAAGCATAAAAGGAAATTCAATTTTGTGCAGTTTGACGCACAAGCAGTTGCTTGGCGGGAAAAACTTGTTGAAATCAATGAAGATAGTTTGCAAATGGCTCAGTCTTGGGTTAGAGACATCAAGGTAAGAAAGATGGAGGCTGGGTCTGGGGGAAGAAGCCTGACTTGATCACCTGCTAAATTAATTCATGCCATGGAAATTCTTGAGAAAAGGGTTCTGAGCCCCAAGACAACAGGGGTTTCACACAGTTTTGTTGACAATGGTCACATGAATCCAAGCTCATGAGTCCCTGTCTTAGCATTTAGATATGCTTTTGTTCACAGCATACCATTTTAAGATCTGCCCTTGGCTCAGATCGCACCCTTTTATGAAGACAAATGTCAAAATTTAATTTTTTTGTACTCAAACATTCAGATTTGATCCTCTTGAAACCTCATTATTGTTTCAAATGGTATATGGCAGCTATTTTTAACAGTTGACTTTGTTCAAAAGTAATGAACTAGTTGATGAACTAGTACAGTGTGAGTGGTTAGGACTGAAAGCAAGCAGGGAGAGTGTGGAGGCAGGATACAGTGAGAAGGAGAAATCACTTCTTCAGGCCTGCCTTTCATTGGAGAACTGCTCTTGGCACTTAGACTACTGGAGAGGAATTTCCTTTCTTTTTTTGTTTTAATGTTTGTTTGTTTCTTTAAATTTCTGAGACAGAGAGAGAGAGAGCGAGAGAGGGAGACAGAGAGAGAGAGCGCGCGAGCGTGAGCAGGGGAGGGTCAGAGAGAGAGGGAGACCCAGAATCAGAAACAGGCTCCAGGCTCTGAGCTGGCTGTCAACACAAAGCCTGACACGGGGCTCAAACCCACGAACCGTGAGATCGTGACCTTAGCCAAAGTCAGACGCTTAACTGACTGAGCCACCCAGGTGCCCCAGGAATTTGCTTTCTTTGGGTTTTCTCTTATCATGAGTTTACCTTAAGTTTTTAAAAAGTTCTTTTTCCAGAACCACACAGCATTCCAGATATTTGCGATACACTAAAATTGAAACTAAGGGCTCTTCTCAAAAAGTCAAATGTAGATCATAAACATCTTTAAATAGTTCAGTGCATGAGTGTCCCAGATTTGACAAGAAGCCACAACTGGACTTTAGCAGAGCCCCTTGAATATCGGGATATGCCAGATATACTGTCATTGGGATATACCAGAGTTCCCTTGGGGCTGGTTTTTTAAAAATGGGAGAAGGAAGAAATATGTTCTGTAAGAAATTATGAGGCCTATAAGTTCTTGATCTAACTGGCCACCTTATCCTGGGAAACAATGTTCAAGTCACACTCAACTTGATAAATTTCCAGGATTAGCAAGTGAAGTTACTTGAGATATGTGTTCCCTCCTTTTACGGACTATAGGTGATTGTTAATTCAGAGCCCACTTATTTAGAGTTTGTCATAACAAGAGATCACATATGCAGTCTCATTAGATAAAAGCACTAACAGGTGCTGCTTTATATAGAAATTACTAATGAATTGAACCAGCCATCTGAATGGCTAAAAATATAACTCAAATCATTCTTTGTAAAGGATAATTCTCTTATCTTCAGAAATCTCCACTGAGGCTCTCTTGCTTGCTGAATGTGCAAAATTCATTTTCAGGAAGACCAAATTTCTCTATATTCTTTTGACTGTTTGGCTCAGGAATCAACTCCGTAAATTCAGGATACCACTACTGCGTTCTGAAACTGCTTTGTGCTGGTTTTGGAGCAGTAGTTCCCCAAGCAGGCCTCGCCAGTCCTGAGGTCAGAGGAGCACAAGCTGGGGCCAAGTCTGCCCAGTAGTTGGGGGCAGGGCCTGGCCCAAGGCTGCTGGGGAAGCAGGGAGCTAGCAGGTACAGAAGAGGCACCAACTCCTGACCATCTTTTCCATGACTCCCCATCTGGCTTTCTTCTAGCTTTTCTAAGATCTTTGCAACATTCCCTGAACAGTGGACTTGTCAACAAGAGTATTGAGATGGGGCCTGGAGAGAAGAGCTGTACTGTTTACCATCTGAGCTATGTTTCTCCTGCCCAAATGCTGAAGCAGGGTTTTGGTGGTTTTTTTTTTTCACTTTTTAATTTGAAATCATTTTGGACTTATGAAAGAGTTGCACAGATAGTACAGAGGGTGCCTGTATTACCTTTAGTTTCCCCTAATATTAGCATCTGACATGAACCTGGTTCAATTGTCAAAACTAAGAAAATCACAGGCGTGCCTGGTTGGCTCGGTCAGTAAAGTATGTGACTCTTGACATTAGGGTCCTGAGTTTGAGCCCCATTAGGCTTAGAGCCTAAGAGAGAGAGAGAGAGAGAGAGAGAGAGCATGTGCATGCAGAATCAAGGGAGGGGCAGAGAGAGAGGGAGACACAGAATCCGAAACAAGCTCCAGGCTCTGAGCTGTCAGCACAGAGCCTGACAGGCTTGAACTGATGAACCAGGAGATTGACCTGAGTGGAACTCAAGCAACTGAGCCACCCAGGTGCCCTGAGTTAGAGCCTATTTAAAACAAAAACTAAAAAAAAAAATCTATTTAAAGCAAAACAAAACCAAAAACTAAGAAAATCACAATGCCATTATTAACTAAATTACAGACTTCATTCAGGGTTTATTAGTCTTCCTACCCAATCCAGGGCCCCATATTGCATTCATTTCTTAAAATTTTTATTTATTTATTATTGAAATATAGTTGATATACAGTTTTATATGAGTTTCCGGTGTACAATATAGTGATTCGACAATTCTCTACTCAGTGCTCTGCACAATAAATATAGTCACCACCTGTCACCATACAATACTATTATAATATTATTGACTATATTCCCTCTGCTGTACTTTTCATCCCCATGACTTAATTATTTGATAACTGGTAGTTTGTACCTCTTAATCCCCTTCACCTGTTTCACTTGTGCCCCCACATTATGGTTAGTTGGAGTGTCTTCTCAGTCTCTTCCAGTTTGCATCACACATCCTCAGTGATGCCTTGTTTTGCATGACCTTTTGATCAGGTGTTTTATAGACTGTCCTTCAATCTGGTTTTATCTGATGTTTTCTGATGGTTAGATTGGGGTTAGAGTACCACAGAGGTGATGTGTCCTTCTCAGTGCATCATGTTGAACAGCACATTATGATGATATGCCTTGCTACTAGTGGTCTTAATTTTGATCTCTTGGGTAAGGTGGCATCTGATAGGTGTCTCCCCTGTAAGGTTACTTTAAAATTTCTTTTTCAATCTTTATTTATTTTGGAGAGAGAGTGACAGAGACAGAGAGAGAAAGAGAATGAATGAGCAGGGGGGGAACAGAGAGAGAGGGAGGCACAGAATCTGAAGCAGGCTCCAGGCTCAGAGTTGTCAGCACAGAGCCCGATGTGGTGCTTAAACCCATGAACTGTGAGATCATGACCTGAGCTGAAGTTGGCCACATAACTGACTGAGCCACCCAGGCACCCCATTTTTTAAAATTTATTTTTGAGAAAGAGAGAAGAACACAAGTGGGGGAAGTGGCAGAGGCAGAGAGAGAGGGAGACACAGAATCCAAAGCAGGCTCCAGGCTCCAAGCTGTCAGCACAGAGCCTGACGCGGGACTCAAACTCACAAACTGTGAGATCGTGACCTGAGCCGAAGCTGGACGCTTAACCAACGGAGCCACCCAGGTGCCTCTTCTTTTTATAGATAATACATGTTTTGGAGGAGGTACTTTGAGGCTATGTGCATATCCTTTGTGTCTTAAACTTTTACCCACTAATTTTAGCATTCAATGGTGGATCTTCTCTACAGCAGTTATTACTGTGATGTTCTTATGGTGACTTTCTATTTCCTCTATTCCTTTCACATTTATGTGTTAGAATTCTTCTGTAATGAAGAGCTTCTCCTTTCCCCATTTTATTTATTCATTCGGTCATATATTTATTTCATTATGGACTCATGGATATTTGTTTACTCTTTCAGTAATAAGTCAATACTATTATTTATTTTGTTACTAAGCTTGATCCCACTCTGGTCATTGGTAACTCTTTCAGGTTGCCCCCTGTCTTCTTCACATATACATCTATTTTTTTTTTCTTGAATACTTGCTTATTTTCTGCCACTATAGATGTTTCATGATCATCTTATACTTTCCCACCTCATTCCCGGAGTTCACACTTCTCCAAAGAACTCTTTTTTCTTTTATTAGAAAGTGGTATTTGGAAACCAAAATCTGGGCACTTACGTATGCTTATTGCTGCTTCTGGACTCACTGCTGCTAGGTTCTCTCAGTGGACAGAGATGGGATACATATGTATACTAGCCCATCAATCCATAAACACCTATATTCCTATATCTATGTATTTATATTTTCTTTAAAAAAGAAAAATAAGGGATGCCTGGGTGGCTTGGTTGGTTAAGCATCTGACTCTTGATATTGGCCAAGGTCATGATCTCATGGTCATGAGATCGAGCCCCGTGTTGGGCTCCATGCTGTATGTGGAGCCTGCTTGGGATTCTCTCTCCCTCTCTCTCTGCCCCTCCCCTGCTTGCACACATTCTTGCACACGTGCTTTCTCTCTCTCAAAAATAAATACATAAAAAAAAAATAAAACCAGGGGCTCATACTAATAACACTTACTCCAACCCAGAGCCACAGGAATTATTTGTAATGAGTGTATTTCCTTATTTGTAACTTCTTTGACCATGAAAAACCTGATTTGATTTTCATGATCCTTGTTGTATTTAGTTATTTGTTCAGTCCTAGTATATGTATAGTTTCAGAATTTCTAATCCATACTCTGAGAAAAACATTTATCAACTGGAGTATAGTCTTTACACATAGTTTTTTCTCTAGCCTTACACTATCCGGTCAAAACACTGTTACCTAAAGTTCTTAAAGTCACGTACTTTTTTACTCAGCTACCTTAGTGTAGTTATATCATTCATTATTAATATGTTGGCTTCCTCCCTCATCCTAATTGAATTGTATTTTAATTTGCACAGAGCAAAAGCACTCTTTTTGGTGTATAGATCTATGGATTTTGATAAATCCATGTATTTCCACCTCTCTGACTGAAGGACTGGGAAAAGGCAGGCCCACCAAAGATCTAGTGGACTAGACAACCAAACTGTTTCCAAAACCCAAGCCCTGGCATGTAGTCTAGTTCATTGGAAGCAGTGGCAGGAGTAAAGCCATGCCTGCCTCACCCTGACTTACAACTTAGATCCTGTCAAGTGGTCCAGTCTGCCAGCAGCAGCAGAAGCAGCAAAACTCCAGCTGCCTAGTTATACAACCCAAGCCTGGGGGGCAGTCTTATCCACCAGAAATAATGGCAGCAGTCAAGTCCTCAGCCACCCAGCTTCTATGCCACAACATTCTGGCATGTGTGAGTAGTCTGATCTTTTAGCGGCAGTGACAGTAGCAATATCCCAGGCTGTCTCAGACTGCAGTCCACACGTGGGGTACTGGCAGGTGGTCCCATACAACTGCTGCAGTGGCAGCAGCGAAGTCCTAGGCATTTCTAAACCCATGTCACCTGTAGGTGGTGTGACCAGCCAGCAACAGCAAAGTCCCTGACTGTCCCAGCTTCACAACTGGGGCACCAATGAGAAGTCCAATCCTCCAACAGCAGCAAAGGTAAAGCCTTGTGTCTTTCTGCTCTCAACTCAGTGGCATAAGCAAATTCAGGTTCAGCAGCTTCTGTTCCTATACCACAGGTCACCTAGCACCAATAGGCACCCCAAAAAGATGGCTTTGCGAGGCTTCCTACAGATAGCACCAGATAGGAGCTGAGTGGGAAACCCAGCCGTACAAGAGACACCAAGCAGACCAAAATAAGATTGCAGGAGTAGAAAATTAAATTGTTATTGGAACTAAAGCCCACAAAGGTAGGCTAAAATAAACATACTACACCTGAACAGGGTGACTGTCTTCTAAATTACATTTAAACGGGAATAGTCTCCTAACATAGTAACCAAATTGTCCAGGACATAAAAATCAGTCATCATACCAATGATCCAAAAAATCCACATTTGAATGAGAAGAGCAAACAGCTGATGCCAGTACCAGCAGAGCCTCAGAGATCTCTGGGACAGTAAAAAAAGATGTAATATTCATGCCATAATAATTCTAGAAAGGATAGGAGAGTGTGGGACAGAAAAAGTATTTTAAAAAGTAATGGCTAAAAACTCCCCAAATTTGGTGGAAAACATAAAAACTACAATTCAAGAATCTAAGCAAACCCCAGACAGGGTAAAACCAAAGAAATCTACACCACGACACATTATATTTAATCTTTTGAAAAGTAAAGACAAAGAAAGACCCTAAAAACAGCCTAAGAGAAATAACGCATAAGCTATAAAGGAACACCGATTCAAATGACAGCAGTCTCTCACCTGAAACTATGAGACCAGAAGGAGGTGGCACAGCATTTTTCAAGTGCTGGAAGAAAAGAACTGTAAGCCATGAATCATCTATCTGGTGAAAATATCCTTCAGGGTTGAAGGAGAAGGAAAATGAAGATAATTTGTTGCTTGGCTACAAAGAATGGCTAATGGGAACTCTCCAAATAGGAAGAAAGCTTGGACCTTCAGAAATGAAGGAGGAACAGTGGAATGGGTGAATATAGAAGTAAACATAGGAGAAAATCTCTAACCTCACAAGTTGATTTAATGATGTTTATAGTTCAAGGAAAAGTTTTGTTTTGTTTTTAATTTTTTTTAATGTTTTTATTTATTTCTGAGAGAGAGAAAGAGACAGCATGAGCAGAGAGAGGGAGACACAGAATCCAAAACAGGCTCCAGGCTCTGAGATGTCAGCACAGAGCCCGACACGGGGGCTCGAACCCACAACTGTGAGATCATGACCTGAGCCAAAGTTGGACGCTTAAGTGACTGAGCTACCCAGGCCACCCCAGTTCAAGGCAAAGTTTAACACCATCTCTCTCTCTCTCTCTCTCTCTCATAGAGGAAATATTTCAGACAATATAGTTTTTAAGTGGCTACAGTAAAGGGACCTAAGTGGAAGGATAGTTTTTATACTTAACTTGAAGTGGTAAATCATAAATATCATTAGGCTGTGATAAGTAACACATATACATAAGAAAATGCCTAGAGCAACCATGAAGAAAACTACATAAGACAATACATTAAAAAATATCACAAATAATCACAATAGAACATTAAAAAAATGTTCAAATAATCCATAGCAATGCAAGGAAAAATAAGATAAATGAGAAACAGAGGAATTACACAAAAAAACAAAAATAGGAAGCTTAATTAAATGTTAGTAACTACATGTAAATGATCTAATATAACAATTACATGACAGAGATTAGAGAATAGACAAAGACATGATCCAACTCTGTGTGGTCTGTAAGAAAGTCAATTCAAAAATAACGACATAGGTTGAGGATGAAAAGCGAAAGAATGGAAAAGATATATAAACACTAATTTTCTTTTAATCTGGAGTAACTATGTTAATATCACACAAAGTAGACTTTAAAGCAAAGAGAACTGCAAGAAACTTAACATGAAAATAAAAGATTAATCCAACAAGAAGATAACAATTCTAGCTACACTTGTGGTGAGCATAGTATTATGTATAAACTTGTCCAAGTATTTTGTTGTATACCTGAAACTAATATAACACTGTATGTCAACTATAAATTACAAAAAAGAAGATAACAATCCTAAATGTGTATGCGCTGAACAACAAAGCTTCAAAATACATGAAAAATATTTTGAGTCAAGAAGAATAATGGACAAATCAACAATGATAGTTGGGGCCTTCAGTACCCCAGTCTTAGTTATAGCACTACTGAACAGTCAGCAAGGATTTGGAAGAATGGAACAATACCATCAACTAACCATATCTAATTAATAGATGCTCCACCCAACAACAGAATATATATTCTTTTCAAACAAACATTGGACATTCACGTAAAGAGACATATCTTGAGTCATAAAACAACCCTTAACAAGCTTAAAAGAATTGATACAGATGTCTCTTGACCATAGTGGTATCAAACTAGAAATCGGTGACAGAAAGACAACATGAAAATCTCAGGACACTTGGAAATTAAAGAACAGGCTTTAAACAATTAACAGATCAGAAAGAATGCCACAAATAAAATTTAAAATCTCATAGAATTTAATGAAAATTAAGCAAAATGTGAATATTGAGCGGTAAAGCTAACAAACAGTGCTGGAAAGGAACTTAATGCATTAAAAGCTTACATTACAAAAGAGGGAATGATTTCAAATCAATAATCTATTTCCTTATCTCAAGAACCTCTGGTCTGTCTTTTCAAGGATGTTTATATAGCAAACTGCCTTAGAATGTAGGGAGATAGTGTCTCTCTTCAGAGCAAAAGGTGACATGTTTGTTAGCTAATATAAAGATAATATCTAACTCCAGAGCAAATGACAAGCATGCTTACAGTCCATTATAGAATATACAGTTTTCCTAAGTTCGGGGTCCTTCTCCTTTAACACAACCTACTGTGTGTGCAAGTGTCACTTGGCCCTCTTCACATCACTCTATGGGAATTGGGACTCAGGAAACTGGTGCCCCCAAAAAGCTGACATTCTGCCTACTGCTATTGACGTGAGTAGTAAAATCCTGTCGGTGACCCAGGACTTTTGGCTCTTCTGCCAGCATCCATGTTAGTGTGCAAGTAAAGGGAAAAATTTCAGACCCTTAACAGTTCTTGATGTATATTCATGCAGAAACCTGTAAGCAAACATTTATAACAGCTTTATTTATAAACACCCACAAGGGGAAATCACACAGATGTCCTTCAACAGGTAAACAATGGATAAACAATTTTACATCCATACATTGATATACTAGTCCTGAATAAAAAGGAACAAACTCTTGATTCATGAAATAACGTGGGTAAATCTTAAATACATTTTGGTAAGTGAAAGAGGCTTGACCCAGCAGGCTACATACTATGGGGAGGAGATAAAGGTTGGAGTCCAGCTGCCCCACTTGAACTCTGAGAGGTGCTGCACCTCGTTACTGCTGGGTGGGTGTGAATGCTGTTGGACTGGGAGGACTTGTTATGCATAGTGGGGATGAAAGTCTTGGCTCACCACTTGGCCTTCTCTGCCACCACCCTGGTAGAAGTATCAGGGCACTGTATTTCATTTATCTGACTTGACCTTCTTGGGTCCCTGGGTTTGTGTCTGTCATTGTTTTTGGAAAACTCTCAGCCATTCCTTTTTTCAGATATTTCTCGTATCCTGTTTCCTTTCTTGTGTTTCCAATTAGGCACATGTCAGAATGTTTGATACTAACCCACAGCCCTTTGATGCTCATTTCTGTTTTGATTTTGCTCTTTGTATTCATCTGCATTACTGTGTTTTTGATTTTGAGCATTTCCATTCAACTATTTCTTAAAGTTTCCATTGCTCTGCTGAAATCACCCATCTGGTCTTTAGTGTTGTTCACCTTTGCCATTAGAAGTTTTAGTGTATTAATCACAGTTATTTTAAATTTTCTTTCAAGTAGTTTCAACATCTGTGTCATATCTGAGTTTGTTTCTGATGAGTGTTTTTGTCTCTTAGTAATATGTTGTTTATTTCTTTTTAGTATGCTTTCTTATTTTGTTTTGTTGAAAGCTAGATGTCACATATAGCATATAGAGACTGAGATAAATATTATTTGTGTCTAGAAATGAGCATACCTTTCTTTTTGGGGGGAGAGGAGCAAAATTAATCTGGAGTTGGGCTAGGTTTGAGGTTTGTTGCCATTACCACGTGCATCAGGCCCCTCACATTTTTGTGGTACTTGGGGTTTGGGTTGGAGGGAGGGATGATGTGCTAGAGACTTGTTCGTCAGTGTCTGCTCCACCCTCTGATTTTGATTTTCCCTTCACACTGGGCCTCATATTGTAACTCTCTTACTCGTTCCTTGCCAGTCATATTGGTAGGGGAAGGTAGGGTGGGTATTCTCTGAATGAGCCTTCATCTTAGGCTGGCTGGTGTCCCAGAGTCTAGGGAGTGTGTTTTTGTCAGTAGTTCTGAGCCCGGAGCCTAGCCCTGCTTCTTTTCCAAGAGTGGGGGGTTTGGAGAGCTTCCCCCAGCTCTCCTAGGTTTTCACCAGTACCCTAAGGGTAACTCTATTTGTTGCCCTTCCTCCTCGCCCCCCACCACACACAGAGATACACACACACACACACACACACACACACACACATACACACACACACACACATTAGGGCTTTTCTTCTGAGGGTGAGATGGAAGAGAAGGGTCCCTGTGTCTCTGTTCTCCCCCAGTTCTCCACCATATAGGAGACTTTCTTGTTACTAGTGTCTGTGGCATCTCACCCCGGAAACCAGTGGTTGCATCTCGCCAGTCTCTGCACATGCCTGTCTGTCCTCACATTTGGGGTGAGTTGATTGCCCTGTGACCTAAGCACTCTAATGAGCATAACCAAAGGCATTTACTTGCTGTTTGTCTGGCTTCTTTTTATTACAAGTCTGGCAGTGACATTCTTTCCAGTGCTCTACATCCTTGGTCAGAAACTGCAGGGGTTTTAAAAACTTAACAGTTTCTTTGCTGTAGCCCAGATTGCTGATGTTAACAGGCTTGTGTTTGAATAAATCCCAGTTTGTCCTGCCAGGCTTGTATTCAGATTGTATGTATAAGCTGTGTTGACAGCCGAATGAACAGTAACTGAGTGAGTGCCTCACACAGAAACACAAAGATAAAGTTGCATTAAGAACTCTGTCATCAGGACAGGAAATCCATAGTCCTGGCTTCTAGCCATCCTGGAATTGTCTGGATAGAGGCTTTTATGGCACACCCAGGGATTTGGCTCCTTGGAATTCCTGGGCTTAAATTATTATCTCAATATAATTTTATCTTCTATTCCATGAGTACTTTTCTTTCTTTTTTTGGAAGCAGAAAATAACTTCTTTGTGAGATTTGTTTTGAGACTCATGTATGTGCTTGGTATCTCTCTCTCTCTCTGTGTCCCTCTCTCCTTCCTCCCTCCCTCCCTCTCTGTTGTAGATTGGAAGTTCCACAAACACCCTAAATGCTCTGCAAATTGCTTTTGCTGATGAAGAAACACAAGTAATCTACCTTTTGACAGATGGAAGACCTGATCAGGTACTTACCAAAGTTGGGGACAAAATGGATTCACCAGTACCCTTTGAATGCTGAGAATGGGTTTGAGGGACCCTTTCAACTGCCATTGAAAAGCTGTTGAGAGATGGTTCCTTGGCTTAGGGACCCAGAACTGAGGTGAGAAAATACACTGAGGAATTCTTTTGTCTGATGAAATGCAGAGGAGAATTTATGTGACAGCAAATGTTGTCTGGTTAATGTGCCACACACCCGCAGGCCTGGAGAGCAAACCCATGAAAGGAGATATCCACCTTCCATTGAGGACTGGTTTATATTTTATTACAAACTAAGAGTAAGGAGATTCTTTTTTATTTTTTTTCCTTTGGGGGCTCCAAATTTAAACATGTCACTACACAATGTCCTTGGTTTTACCCCTAATTTTAACTTAGTAATCACTTAAACAAAAGCATGCCTTTCTAGTGAAATGTTCTTTGTTTTGCTTAGCCTGACTGGAAAATATTTGAAAAGTTTTAGTGGAGTCTGTTCATCTTCTTTTGAGCTTTGTGAATGAAAGACTAATGCTCTGGGCATTAAATAAACATACGGATTTGCAGGCCAGTACAATGTAAATTAACCGCTGAAGTGAATTAGTATCAACTTCTATCCTTCATTGTGAGGTATTTGCATCTGAAGAGTGCTAGGCAAATATTGTAAAATATCCTACATCAAGTGGTCCGGGGCTTAAATAGGAAAGCAACTGGATCTTATCACAGCATTAGATTTATGGCAGAGAAGTTATGTGTAAAGTGAAATTTTATTGTGAATGATTTTCCAATCAACTTCACTATGCTTTCTATTTAAAAGCAATTTATTGTGCTTTGCTTATGGTCCATGTGTGGTGCAAAGGTTTGGGACTACAAAGATGAATAATATCTTACTCCTGCCTTAGGGGCACTTACACTTTGGAGGTGTGCCGGACATGTATGGTTAACTGTAATATGACACAGGGTGTGGGATTGTTGGTGCAGTGAGATGTCTGCGAATGGAATGATGAGTTCTGCTGTACAAGAAGGAGAGAAGGCTGGGAAATGGTCCATTGAGGAGGGGGCATTTGAGCGGTGTCTGGAAAGAGGAGAAGGAGTTTTCTTTTAAATTATTTTTTATGTTTGTTGATTTTTGAAAGAGAGAGAGAGCCAGAGAGAGAGAGAGAGCTGGGTAGGGACAGAGAGAGAGGGAGACATAGAATCTGAAGCAGGCTCCAGGCTCTGAGCTGGAGGCTCCAACTCACAAACTGCAAGATCATGACCTGAGTAGAAGTCAGATGCTTAACCAACTGAGCCACCCAGGTGCTCCAGGGGAAGGAATCTTCTAAACAGAGGAGATTATTGATATCCTGGGCAGAAGGAATAGAAGTGTGGAAGTATGTGGGCTTCCCAGAGAAACAATCTGAGAGCAGGGGCAATGATGGAAGAATGTCTGGGCTGAGACTGGGAAGTTTGGTTAAGGAAGATTGTAAAGGTTCTTGATGACCACTGTAAACAATGAGTGGGCTTTACTGCAGTAGAGACTGTAGTGGGGCAGGTGATCCCATTCACCTGTACTTCAGAAATGTGCCTCAACAGTACAAGGGAAAGAGTAAATCTAAATGGGAGCTGGTGAGGGAAACCAAAGTAGGAAACCAAAGTGGAGAGGAGAGGACTCTCCTCAGAAATGAGATAATAGAAGTAGCATCAAAGGATGTGGTGACCAGTTTGGGAGCAGAGGAGGACAGAGTGAGGAGAAGATAGGACCAAAGGAGAAAGGAATCACAATTACTAATTTCTGGTTTATAATGATTATGTTAGTAACTGATTTAAATTTAAATGTAAAGAAGAAGGAAGCTTGGGAGTTGCTGATGGAGGAAGCTGAGTTTGAGCATCTGTAGTCCATGGATATCCAGAAGCCCCTAGAAATATGGGGGTGGTGTTTGAGGAAGGTGGAGGCTAGAGATTCTGATTTGAAAGTCATCCGCACAAGGGATCTTTTCCTTTTTAATAAACTTACTGATTTTACTGTTTGCACTATAGGCAATTTAGAAAATGTAGATAAGCATATAAGCATAAAAAAGAAGAAAATTTAACTCAGTCATAATTCAATTTTGTGTTTTTCTTTGTTTCATCTAATATATGCATTTTATGGCAAGTAATGAGATATTCTTCCAAAACATCATTCACAATGACTCCATTATATTCCATTATATAAATTTAATGTAATTGCTACCTTGGAAATTAATTTTTATTTCATTTTGATTAGTAATGCATTCACATGGTATAAATTACAAAGATATAAAGAGTATACAGAGAAAATTCTTCCTACCTCCTGTTCACTAGCTAAGAGGCAAAATATGTTACCAATTTCTTGTATCTTGTTCAGAGATTGCTATGCAAGCAGAAATGTATTTCTATTTACTTCCTTTTATAAATACATAAAATGTAGTATGTCCTGCACCTTTATATAAAACAATATGCCTTGGAAATTGCTTACTATCATAAAGAGCTTCCTCATTTTTTATAGCTGCCTAGTATGCCATCACATGGCTATTTAGCCATGTATCCTGGAGATGGACATTGAGGTTGTTTTCAGTCTTTCTATTATACACAATGCTGCAAAAGTAACTATGCAATGTGTTTTGCATATGCATATCTGTAGCATAAATTCTGAAAAGTAGACTCAATCCAAAGGTCTATGTTTCGATAGATACTGCCAAATATCTCCCAGAGAGGATGGACCAAGTAACACTCCCGCTAGCATCATATTGGGAAGGATCTTGTTCTATAGTCCACCGAATTGGCAAGGATTCTTGTTCTATGGTCCACCATATTGGGAAGGATTCTTGTTCTATGGGTCACCACGTTGGGAAGGATTCTTGACCTACAGTCTACCATGTACTTCTGAGAGTCTGGAATCTCCTGGGAATATATGCAAAATGTACTCATACATTTTTTGGGGGAGAAGATCTCTAGGTTTCACCACAGAGTCTGTGGACCATGTAAAGATGAATAACTAGGGATATGGATGATCATTGGAATTAGAAATATACTGGCTATCCAAATAGTAATTTATAAACTCCTAGTTAGATATTTTATGTTCCTATCTTCTTTTCCCTCACATGCAGTCTATTTCTTTTGCATTATCCCTCAGATTCTCTCAAAAAAGCAAATTAATATTTAATATTCATGTTCTGTGTTGAGGACATTAAGATGTATCACTCAATTTCCATTTCTTTTTGAATATTCACGGACTTTGTAGGACCTGAATATGTAAGGCCAGTGCTATATTCCTGATACTCAGCAGAATTTTCTGCTTGAAAGAACACACTGAGATGCTATTCAGGATTTAATTCCATAGATTCCAGCTTACTGCTTGTTTGTTAAATGTCCAGAGAAGAATTATACAGCAAGAGAAGTCTTAACTTAATCAAGTGAAAAGAATTCTAGTAATATTAGTCTTCATTAAAATGGAATTGATAGGTGTCTTTTGATGGGCATCTCTAGGTGCAAATGGACACTGCAGGGCCTCTGCCAACAGCAGCCCAGCACATCTTTGGCCGCCATCATTTTGGGACTTCTTTGAAGTTAGGGACATACCCTGGCAGGAATCAAGAAAATGGGAGTGAGGAAGGCTTCTGTACCATTCCAAACAAAAACACATGGGTAAAGCCTAATATGAGGTATACAAGGGGTGGGGACATAGAGAAGGCACGGAGTGAGTCACCTGCACAGCCAAACCTCCTTCAGGCAGTTAGGAGAACTGATCCTTGCCTTTCTTGCTACCCCAAGCTGACATTTGTAGTGAAAGGGTCATCTGGCTGCAGTTAGACTCAGAGAAGAGAGAACTGGGGAAAGTCTCTCAGGTATGCTGCTTGCCCTCATTTAGGGACTTAAGGGACCTCCATGGGGAACATATGAAGGAGGAAGCAAAAGGCTTCCTCAGTATCATACAGGGGTTCCACAGGGAAAGGGCCCACTACTTTCTCAGATGCAGAGCAACTAGAATAAGTGTCTAGAAGGAGTCAGGGTCAGTCAGGCTGCTGTGGTGAAAGGTTTACTTCCATGTTCTGAGTCTTCTCTTCAAAGCTGTGAGAACATAAACCAGGGAAAGGAATCCTTGGGTGGGGGGCAGGCAGGAGGTCAGGAGTGGCTACTTTCCATTGCAGGGACAGAGCTACTTCTGCAGTTCGGGTGCTCCCACACCCTCGGCCAGCTCTCCCAACACCACACCGCACCAGGTCCTAAAACATCATGCCAGTTTAGCAAACACTATCTGAGGCTGGGTGCAGGTGAGGGGTTCACAATACACTAACACACTTTCTCATCCCTGTGCTCTTTAGCTGTATGGAATGACAGAAATGGCTTTGGAGCTAGAGACCAGGGTTCGAAGCTCATCCCCAGCACTGCCCATCTGAATGAACTTGGGCAAGTCCTCTACTGTGAATTTCCTCATCTGTGGCTTAGAACTAATACTCCCTACTCATCAGTAGATGAGATGATGTTCCCTTGAATGCATTCCTCAGATATTTACTGAGTACCTTTTATATGCCAGGCACTGCTATCAGTCTGGGATATGGTGGTAAGCAAGATGAACTTGTCTTCAGTGAAGCTTATGTTTTATACGGAAATAGGCAATGAGCAAATAAATATATGAAAATGTCAGGTAGCATATGAAAAGATGAAAGTGCTACCCACAGTACCTGGCACCCACAATAAGTACTAAGTCAATGTTAATTGCTTTCCCTTCCCAAATATATCAGCTATAAGTGAATACAGGAATAGTTCTTGGCTAAAACCCTATAAAATTAACAGAATTTAGGTCTAGTATATCCAGTCTGGTATCAGGGGTAGTGGCCAGGGGTCCCTGGTAAGAAACAAGGATAATGATAGTGCCCACCTCAGTGGGTTGTAGGGAGGATGCAGGCAGAGAGCACAAGCAGAGCTCTTAGTGCTTTGTATATGTTAGGTACTCAGAAATGGAAGGTAGGCTGGCTGAAGGAAGGGGAAGCAGCAGAGAGGGCTTTGCTCTGTGCTTGCAGTTTACAAGAAGGATGAGGTCAGCTCAGTTAGGTTTGCAGTTTGGTTAGGAGAGCAGCTGATGGCCAGAAGGGTGAGGAGAGAAAAAGGGATAAGAGGTAGAGGTAGGTTTATGAGCAGGGGCAGACTCAATGCTGGAGCCAGACCCAGACTGAGGCAGTGTATAAGTGGTGGCTGGAATGAGGCCAGACCCTGGGGGATCACTTAACCAGCCACGTCCCTGGGTGGTATGTGAGCTGCACAAGGCCAGTCAGTGTGTGTCCAGAACCCTCTCTCCCTTATCACTCTGCCTTTCCAAGGCTCATAAGACAAATATAGAAAGGGTTAAAGGCCAAATGATAGGAACTAGAAGTAGAGACTAGAAACTGGCTAAAGGAGCCAGCAAGTTGGGTCAATCAAAGAGGGACTTCTGTCCTTCTCTGCCTGACTTATTTCGCTCAGCATATGTTTGCATGTATAGGAGGATTAGGAGGAACTTGACGGAGGAACAAGGGGGAGAAGAAGGGCGGAAATGGTGGGGGAAAGGGAGAGAGGCAAACCATGAGAGACTCTTGAATGCTGACAAAAACTGAGGACTGA